>NW_019732377.1:387297-410542 GCF_002891405.2 Cryptotermes secundus | reverse complement strand
ACAAAAGACACCAAATTCATGAATTTTTAACTTCGGAATTACGTTAGGCTTCGTTGCAGAGTCTCAGCTTCACAGTGTGCACTGGTACTCCCCAGCCTGTTTTCATACATCGGATTATCCACGGAGCTAGAACAGGATCTCCTCACTTCAGGATCTTGCCTCATGGAATGAGTCAGAACGTATTCATTAAATACTAATGGTGCTCCATGGCACAAGCACAGGACGTGAATCCGGTCTGTGGCAAAAATTAAGTTCCTATGGAAGTGAATTATATGCCTTCAGGAGATAATATACTTTTCGTGAAGGTTAGGTCATGTGGCCGGTCACGGTAGCCGAGAGGTCTAAGGCATGTACTGTCTTCGCTCGCTTGGAAACCGGGATCGTGGGTTCGAATCTCACTCAGGGCACGGATGTTTGTGTGCGTTTTTCTGTGTTTGTGTACAGGTAGAGGCTTTACGACGAGCTGATCACCCGCCCAAGGAGTCCTACCGAATGTGTAAGATCTATAAAAAAGGAAGTGAACGGATTTCATGGCGGTAGGCCTAGGCCCACTGGGGCTGTAGTGCCAAGGGGAAAAAGAATGTTATGTGAGTGAGTGTGCTTACGAAATGGTAGTAATCATGTACTTACATCTGTACCATTCTTCCAACGAAGTGAGGAATTTTTTTAATTCGCTTAGTGGGGGGTGGAATTCAACTGGGTCCACTCGGCACGGCGGCCACTGATTGGCATATTGTAGCCTGCCCCGGGTAATTATGATGATGGAGAATTTGGTGGAATGAAAATTGACAGGGGAAACTGAAGTACTCGGAGAAATCCCGCCCCAGCGCCTCTTTATTCACCACAAATCCCACTTGACCAGACCCCGGGATCGAACCCGGGCCGCCGCTGTAGGAAGCCAGTGACTAACAACTTCAGCTATGGCGCGGCCCCAACGAAGAGAGATATGTAAAATATGAAATCAAGAAAGAAATATTTCCGTTGAATCGCAAAGGTTTTTCCCCTAATACCTATAGTTGCCTTGCGACAAGCTGATGACTCGCCCAAGGAGTCTAACTGAACGTCTAAGATCTAGTAAACCGAAGTGAAACAGAGTTTCATGGAGGTAGACCAAGGCCAAAATTGGGGCTGCAGCGCGAAAGGGAAAAATACCTATAGCTATGATATGTAAATTAGTAAGCAGGTGGAAAAAGTCACGTTGATTTAAGCACGTTACTGAACATAAAAATACTACAATTTACTTTACACATTCGACTAAGTGCCACATTAAATCCCGTAATTAATAGAAGATCAGAAATAGGAGCTTAATTAAGATCTCAATATTTTTAAGTGTCCATAAACCGGTACCTACCTTTGCGTTAAGTATGATTATACTAGAGGTTAGAGACGAAAATCAGCCTGTGTAAAATTAGGTGGGTAGTCCAACGACACTACCGCATATAACAAGTCTTCAGAATTACTTCCTTAAAGAACCATTGTCAAAAACAATATAACACAGATACCAGTAATTTCTCTATTCATATTCAATCATATTTTATGTATTTAAGAACAATTAGGTATCTCCATGAAAATGTTGCCGTGAAAATGACACGTTTTGCACGAACATGCAGCACAATAAAATATTAATTATACACTACGCGTATGTATGTATATAATTATTTCTGAACGCATAATGGCATAACTATTGTAAATGTATATATTTACTTTTCTCTTCTCTTAATGATAATTTTAACTTCTAACGGAATAATAATTTAGCTGCACGATTGGCAGTTTCTCAAGAGGGGCTCGGTTCTATGAGTAAATGGAATAATAATTATGATCATTACTATATAAACTGCATTACTTCTTATTATGCTTCTAAGTGTTTTGTTCTTGTTTCTTCCTTCTTGATTATGCTACGTAGCTTTGTAATTGGCCTCTGGGTTCTTAAGTTTGCGCGTAAACAAATAAGAACTTAACTGAATTATTATTACTATTGCTATTATTGTTATGAACATTTATAACGGTTCCGTTACCTGTCCTTCGTTTTCAGAAGCTGTTGACACCAGAATTCCCTTCAGAAACGTGAGAAATTTTACTACATTCTGTACTTCATTTTAACGAGTATTGTCCTCTTCGCCATGCCTTAGTCGCAAATGAAATGTGAAACCCTGTCAGTATGGTAGATATTTCTTTAACTACAAGCTTCTGGTTATTTTGGTTAGCAGGAAGTCATATTATTTCGTTACATTCATTGTCGTTATAAACTTATGCTGTGCAGTAGAATGCTGTATCTAATACATATGTATCTTTCGTATATCTGCGTACTGATTCCTTCAGTTTCTATTTGATCGTGCTAACTCTTCAATTTTCTGCCGTGGCTGTTGAGTTATTGCCTGTGGTTCTGTATGGGTGTGAAATCTGGGCTCTGACTTTAAGGGAGGAGCATAGACTGACGGTATTTGAGAAGAGGGTGCTGAGGACAATATTTGGACCTAAGAGGGATGAAGTGACAGGAAGTTGGAGAAAACTACATAATGAGGAGCTTCATAATTTGTATTCTTCTCCAAGTATGTAATTAGAATGATCAAGTCAAGGAGTATGAGATGGTAAGGGCATGTAGCACGAATGAGGGAGACGAAGACTGCATATAGGATATTGGTGGGAAAGCCGAAAGGAAGGAGTTCACTGTGAAGACCAAGACGTAGGTTGGTGGACAATATTAAAATGGATATTAGAGAGAGATTGGATGGGATGGTATGGATTGGATTCATCTGTCTAAGGATAGGGACCAGTGGAGGGCTCTTGTAAACACGGTAATGAAGCTTCGGGTTTCATAAAATGTTAGGAAGCTCTTGACTAGTTGCACAATTTGCGGCTTCTCAAGAAAGTCTCAGCTCCATGTTTGAGTGAGTGTGCTGTTGAGTTAGCGCGTAAAAATGAAAAGTTGAATTATCATTATTCATTACTATCTCTATCATAATACGAAGCAGGTACATTACATTTAACACTGGAGTGACAACTATTATTTCCATTTACATTCATGGCATTACCGAAACTCTATTTTTACTCTCTGATATAAAAGTAGGCCTTTACCTGGGTTGTGCGCAGGGTTGCGGTTGTCAGACACCAGCCCCCTCAGAGTAAAGAACCGCGATATCAGGTTTCTGAGTTTAAAATATTTACATACTATTGCTCTTGTTCACTTTCATTGCTGTCGTTTTCGTGGAGAATTCCTGAATATTTTAGTTGTCATACAGTCCACAAAGCAATGAGGTTTGCTTTTTCTTTGTGTGGGGGTACGTGAGGAGGAAAAACGGAAATGTCACGCACGGTACAATTCTAAATTGGGAAGAGGTTTCGCCTGCTGCTGGAATTGGAATTGGAGCTTATTTCCCCTGTAAATAATATACAGCTGTAATGTGAGAGGGCTGACTTGGCAAATCTGGGGCTGAACAGTGACGATTTGTGTTCTCTGGCACGGAGCCGTCATCATAATTTGTACAGGGTATCGAAAAGGTTAGGAGCTCGCGGTAGCGTAGTTTTTAAGCACTATGATACAAACCGGAAGATCGCGAGTTCGATTCTCGATGTTGTCATTGGATTTTTCAATTGTCCCATTCTTTCATCCGCACTATCGCCCTGGGTTCGACTCAGCCANGCGGTTGTCAGACACCAGCCCCCTCAGAGTAAAGAACCGCGATATCAGGTTTCTGAGTTTAAAATATTTACATACTATTGCTCTTGTTCACCTTCATTGCTGTCGTTTTCGTGGAGAATTCCTGAATATTTTAGTTGTCATACAGTCCACAAAGCAATGAGGTTTGCTTTTTCTTTGTGTGGGGGTACGTGAGGAGGAAAAACGGAAATGTCACGCACGGTAAAATTCTAAATTGGGAAGAGGTTTCGCCTGCTGCTGGAATTGGAATTGGAATTTATTTCCCCTGTAAATAATACACAGCTGTAATGTGAGAGGGCTGACTTGGCAAGTCTGGGGCTGAACAGTGACGATTTTGTGATGTGTGTTCTCTGGCACGGAGCCGTCATCATAATTTGTACAGGGCATCGAAAAGGTTAGGAGCTCGCGGTAGCGTCGTTTTTAAGCACTATGATACAAACCGGAAGAACGAGCGATCAATTCTCGATGTTGTCATTGGATTTTTCATTTCTTTCATCCGCACTATGGCCCTGGGTTCGACTCAGCCGTTAACATAAATGAGTACCAGGAATCTTCTTGTGGGTAGACGACGGCAGGCCCGTAAGGTTGACAACCTCACCGTAACTTGTAAGCCAATTGTCTAGAAAATGTGGAAGCCTCGACGTCTCACAACCCTATGGGCCTCCACTACTTGTTATAGGGATAGCTTAAATTTATATCGAAGAAGTTATTGTTAGTATCAGTAGGGTGGTAGATTTAGTTGAATGTCTTGCGCTCTGTGAGGTCGATGCTACGGACAGTTTGTTTCCTGGCAAGGGATCTTAACAGTGGAGATTTTTCAGCTTCCCGCTCTCAGGTCCTTTCTTGTCACAGCCACCCATGCAGAACTCAACCCAGCTCACTGAACTATAGCGCCATTTCGTCATTCGTTAATATCCTCACATTCGACACTGCGTATATTCCTGTTAGTCAGCCGTCTCACATGCAATTTGCTTTTCAGAAATTTCAAAGGTTTTGGAAAGAAAGTTGCATGTTGGACGGCTGTCTAACAGGAGTAAATAAGTGATGTGTAACAGTATGCCACGATATAATATTACGTACACTGCGTAACCTGTGCACTTTAGAAACTGCCGTTGAAAACACTAATAAACAACAACGCACCTACTTGTGTTTGAACGTATTATCCGCTCCAGTGTTGGAAGCATTGGTTAGGAGCTGCTTTAACTCTGCTGAAGAGAGGCGTCTCTGTACTGTAAGTTCTCATGATGTTCTGATATAATAGTTCCGTTGAATCTCAGACAGTGTTTCAGTATGCTGAAGCCGGTGAATTGAGGTGCAGTAAATATTGAAACGATCTGACAGGAGATTGAGACGGTTAAATGTTGAAAAGAAGGCATCACAGGCTGCGCGGAACAAATGCGACTGCTGGCAAAAACAACAAGGAATAACGGGGAGCCACTGCTGAACCTGAGATCGCGGCGGGTGGCAGAACTGCACGGGGGAGCTGTCGTCTTTGTTTCGATCGCTAGAAACAAGCCGAAAGCGAAAGAATATCAAACCTGATATATGTGAATTCATAAAATATCTTTCCCTTATTCCGACTGCCGGGATATCAAAGAAACAGCTACTTTGCTGTAAGATATTTCTGTACACCTTTTTGTAACCATCTGATTTATGAGCATTTTCCGGTAAAAAGAAATATAAAACATTGTTTTTTTTTCAATTATATTTATAATTTTACGTTGAATATAATATTGATCCTCTAAAGATCTCATTGTACAGTGGACATTGTCCGTCGTTTATTTAAAAGACACGAAATTTCGAAAGCTGTGTGCACTTCCATCATCATATGTAAACAGGGGAAAAATACTTTATTCAGATGACCCTGTTACAAGGAGCCCAGTATTATAGACCAGCTCATTCTAACAGGCCCAGCTGGGATTGGTCATTTGTCACACTTAACTCCTGAAGACGGAAGAGGTTCCAGCTTCAGAAACATATAAACCTAATAAGATGCACAGTGTCCGACATAATCAACGGATGTATGGTGAAAATATCGTTTCCTCTAACATCATCATTTGTATATTTTATTCTTGTGGCGACACAGCTAACGAACCCCGCCCTAAAGCAATTGTTGGTTTCCGTGTCAGAGTTCCTTGGTCTATGCTCCTTTTGACATATTTCCAGTCAAATGACAGGTCAATTCGATAAGCAATATGTCTGGCATTTCTCTACAGTTTTGTGGCTGAAGTTGCATGGAAAGTAATTGCTTATTACTGTACTGCATTTCTACAGTGTATCGTTGGATTACAGTTTCGAGTCTTGCATTGTTATTTCTTAAGCGCTATGCAAAAGCTGGTAGCAAACTTTGTGTTTTGTTTAAGTTTCTCAATCGTGTTCGTTTCGGAATTCCAAGTTTAAAAAAATAAAGACATTTAAAATATATTGTTTCACCTCTTCAAGAGTCATTCCGCCAGCATGAGTGGGTCAGAGAGCAGTACACGTGTTTAGTAAGCTGTGTTTTGCTCCTTTCTATTTTGTTAATGCTATTTGTATATAAGTTTCATAATTTTCATTGTTTTTCTCTTATTTTCCAACTTCTTTGCGTCCGACAAATTTTTAACATAATTTTTACGCCAGTCTCTAAATCGAAATGACAAAGAGATTTGTTTTCCTGAGTGGTTTGAAAGGCTTACAGAGCTCTCTTTTCACAAGTGGCTGTAGCGTGGAAATGAAAGTCCTTTATCATATAGGTTTTTTTTATTGTTAGTGGGATGGGACTAAGTCTCATGAACTGCGTCCACTTCTGGTTATCATATAGGTTACTATGGAGTATTTTTTGTTAAATTCTTTATATTTTTTAAAATAAATAGTGCCATAGGCAACAAAAATATCAGATTTGCCTTATAGGTTTCTTTCTACACACATAATTGCATTTAGTAAATAAGAATACAGAAGGCTTTATATCTTTGGTAGAAATAATATGCCTTCTTTTATAAATTACATTCTGGTAATATGAAATATGACGTACGCAAGTATCATGTGAAAGAATAAAACTATCGTTGTCAATCCTAGCATAACAAATATTTGGTTCTGAACAAAAGATACGGTGAAGAATTCTCTCTTCTGGAATATAACGCCGTGAGGTTCATTGAAAGTCAACGGACTTTTCGGAGGAAAATGTCGCCTCCATCTTCAGGGTCGAAAGATAAGCCAAGTAACCAGAGTGAAGCAGTTTATAAGCAGGGCTCTGCGTGGGCGGCTTCATATCCCGTAACATAGAACTCTTCATAACCACTGCTATGAGAACGTCAGACCCAATGAAGGATATTATGTTCACATTAACACCCTGCTGATATATGAACGTAATTGACAATGACAAATAAAGCAGCTAATACGGAGGAGGTAACTTTGGTATACACAACACATTGTTTTCCATTGCTTGTTCTGTTAACAGCTCACCGGAAGTTACTTCCGGATAGCTCTCGTATATCAGCTATAAATAGATGAAACATAAAGGTGTGCAGTATTATAGAGTACAGTAACCAATGTCATGGAGCTGAGCCCTTGCTGCTATGCCGCCAATTGTGCAGCTACTCAAGAACTTCCCAACTTTTTATGGAACCCGAAGTTTCATCACCGTGTTCACAAGGGCTTTCCATTGATCCCTATCCTGAGCCAGATCTGTCCAGTCCATACCAACCCCCCTATCCATTTTAATGTTATCCACCCACGTACGTCTTTGTCTTCCCCGTGGTCTTTTCTCTTGTGGTTTTCCCACCAATATTCTATATGCATTCCGCTTCGCCCGAGTTTGTGCTACATGCCTTGCCTATCTCATCCTCGTCGACTTGATAGTTGTAATGTTATTTATTATCGTATTATTGAATATACCCTTATACAAAGTGAGCCGCGATAGTATATCGGTATTGTGACTGGCTACGGTGTGGATGACTGAGGAGTCGGAGTTCGAGACCCAGTAGGGTCAAGAATTTTTTCTTCTCCTCATCGTCCAGACCTGCTGTGGGCCCACCCAGCCTCCTATCCAACGGGTACCGCGAGTTCTTTGTCCGCAGGTAAAGCATCCGGAGCGTGAAGCTGACCACTCACCTCCAACTTGCCAAGGTCAAGAAAATGTGGATCTATACATCCACTCATTCTTACGCCTTCATAGCATAGTGCTTAATTAGTTAAGAACAGGGACAATTTTATCTTTTTACTTTTCACCCTGATACAAAAGGCTGTCCCAAGTACTTTATTCGAGTTTGAATACTCCCANGCGAGTTCTTTGTCCGCAGGTAAAGCATCCGGAGCGTGAAGCTGACCACTCACCTCCAACTTGCCAAGGTCAAGAAAATGTGGATCTATACATCCACTCATCCTTACGCCTTCATAGCGTAGTGCTTAATTAGTTAAGAACAGGGACAATTTTATGTTTTTGCTTTTCACCCTGACACAAAAGGCTGCCCCGAGTACTTTATTCGAGATTGAATACTCCCAGATAATGAGGTTATGTATTAACTAATGGAAAAGACTAAATGGTTGCAATTGATCAGTTGATAATGATGTTACATATCAATCTGTGACGTCTGAAAACGCTACCCTCCCCTTCGTCGCGAAGAACAGTGTAAATCCCACATACCGTCAGTCACTACATTTGGTTCTCAGCTGTGATTCAAGTCGGGTTTGTGTTCTGTGTCAAGGAGACGCTCGTTAGTGTAAAGCGCATTGACGTTGTCTCGTATCGCTGTAATCTACTGCCTTGTCATGAAACCAGCAGGCACACGTTCACCAATACAATATGGAAATAAAATCACCCGCAGTTGGGGCCTATGCTATTACAGTTTTTAATGCTAGTGGTGTGGGACTAAGTCCCTTGTACTGTGGCCATTTCTGGCCTACTGTACCAGCCCCAGATGATAGGTGAGGGTGATTGTGGAGCAATAGGTGGAATAAAGATTGGCAGGGGAAACCAAAGTACTCGGAGAAAACCTGCCCCAACGCCACTTTATCCACCACAAATCCCACTTGACCAGACCCAGGATCGAAGGGCCGCCGCGGTGGGAAGCCAGCGACTAACCGCTTGAGCTATGGCGCGGCCTTCCTATTACAGTTACTCAAAAAGTTATATTATGTTCTACGACACGTAGATTTGCCATGTTCTGTATGTACATTTATGTTTTAGCTCCTTTAACATAAACATTGTTAATACTGTGACGGATTTGCTCAAAGCATTAAGCCATAGAGCCAGAAAACCCCGTTACCAGGCAACGACTTAGTAAACACAGACTTACAACAACCATTGCTGTGCCAGCTGGTGTTGTCTTGGTTAATGCAATAGCTTATCGTTCATATGTGTCAAGTCGTTGTAATTAATATAATGAATAAGACGTTTGAAAACTGTTAGTGAAACTATAGCCGCTTCCCTGAAGACAAGGGTAAATTAACTCTCAATACACCGCGTATGTGAGATACACTGTATATCACAGTGGAAAATTTTGAGGATTGGCATAACGAATGTGTATAGTCATTAGAGAACTTTAGATGTTCTTGTATGTATCACACATAAACTTAGTTTAATTAATTCTATAAAGAGCAGAAATGTATAGAAACATAATATCTGGGTGTATCTAGTATTTTATTTCTATTCTTAATCACATGACTGTTCGCAGAATCATGTCTGTTTTTGATTACTTCTGCCTACAGCATATTGTGTCTGGCACAAACGTAAAAACCACTGACGAATGAAAATCTCAGAGACCGAAGTTGTAAACGTTTTATGCTCGAATTTCGAAGCATAATTTCCCACCCATTTGTGAATTGCGTCTTAAAACTTACGGCAGAATGTGCAAACCTCAGAAGACGGAACAAATAAAACTGAAATGGAAGAAAAACTACCACAAGAACTGGGCTGATTTAGGCCTACGTATATTATCCGCGGGAAATGAAACCGTATCAGATTCTAATATGGCAAGTGATTGATTGTTTTCTTATAGTCTTACCGAAATTTTGAATTGCAACCACTCACTTTTTTCAGAGAATGGTTCAAATATTCGATTATACCGTAAGAAATACCCCTGCCCTCTAGAATAGGGCGAGTAAAATGTATAGTCGTTGAACTTCCTAAGAGTTATTAGTCACCGTGGAAATACGATGCCTAGATACTGAAGTATAATGAATTCTTGGTGTTCTTAATGGAGCCAGTAGGGATTATTATCAAGTATATGTTAATTTAATAACCTAATCCTTTTGGGTTTGATTAAACCGATAACAGGTTAACTTCTGCAAGTTAACAAGGCTTGCTATACAGTAGTTTGATGCATTACCAGGGCTGAAGAACATCGCAGTCATGGCGGAATGTAGTATCAGGGGAAATAGCAGCCACTTAATATCACGTTAAAGGACAGAGTTGTACAGAGGTGTAGACTGCTCCCCTCCGGGCGTAGCACAGAAGAAAATTTTATGGTATTTGAGGACCCTTATATTTCTTCCTCTCTTACTTTATTATTTTTTTTCTTTGGTGCTACAGCGCCAATTTGGGCCTTGGCCTACCTCCACGAATCTCTCCGTTTCACTTCTGTTTACTAGACCTTAGACATTTGGTAGGACTCCTTGTTTGGGTGATCAGCTCGTCGCAAGGTCTCTACTTTTACACAAACACAGGAAAACGCGCGCGCGCGCAAACACACACACTAACACTAACACTGAACATCCATGCCCTAACTGGGATGCGAATGAATGAATGTATAAGGGGTGGGCCTTCATGGCCCTTGCACCGCGACCACAGTGATCTATTGTGGCCTATTGGGATGCGAACCAACGATCTCGGCTTCCGAGCGAGCGAGCGAGCGAGAACAATGCATGCCTTAGACCGCTCGACTACCGTGACCGGCTTATTAATTTTTACTTATTGAAAATCAAAGAAATTAGTGAGATTTTTTAAAATGTTTTCAGGATTCATTTTCCGTTTTAATTCTGAAATGCAACATATTTGATTGAAATGTTAAATGGCTGATTGTCAGTAGAAGATGCGATTTTTCAGTTATAGTCAGTTCAATTACGTACATGTATTTCCTCACCTTGTTCAGAGCGCCAGTTATCAGCTCAGTGAGTGCGAACGAGTCCTTACAAATCAGAAATGCAGCCGTGTTCCCATCACACACGCAAGAATAATCTCGCTTTAGAGCGGCACGTCCTGATAACAGCAGTCAAGATTATGAAGTGATGACGAATATTGAGTCACCTTTTTCTTCTCACTTAATTTTATATCCTTACACTATATGCACTTCCCCTTCCCTAATTACCTATGTATTACATTATCATTACTTTTCCTGTTCGAATAAGGTTATTGTATAACATTTTATTTAATTCTGAAGTAAACGTGGAAGATATATGCCCTATAAAACGACATAACATTCTTTGTAAGAAGACGATAATAGTATAATTGACGCAGTAACCTCATATTTCTCTTGGTTATATGCTGTTCCGATCTGTTTACGTCTCTCTGATGCTCCATTTGTACGTCGATTTCATGTTCCAGACGAATAAAAGCAAGTGTAATCCGTACTGACTAATTTTATTCGGAAAATAGGAAGACCTTTAATTTGACATTATGTTACCTCCTCAGATGTTTATTTTTATTCGCTTAATTAGTTATTTTGTTTACCGTTTGTACATGTGAAATTTAAACTTCAGTTTCATGGATACGATTTTTTTTACTTTATATTTCTAATTTTCTGGAGGATTATTATCTGAACAGCTGAATACCATTATGGTAGTGAACAAAGCGGAGACCTTCATTTGGATCCGATTTCTTGTAGACAGCCGAGGCTTCCAGCAGTAAGGGAACCTCGCAACAGTACGAACAACAGGATGCCCAGTTCCAGTTCCGCTTCGGAGTAACTAGTGACATGTACCACTAATATTTCAGAGTTATGGCGGATGTGTAAGGATAAAAATGTATTGTAAATGAAGATTCATAGATAAAAGAATATCATTTTGGGATGATATGAACGAATTTAATTTTCGAAAAATGAGAATATTTTAGTACATGATATATGATCGTGCTGGGAATATGTACGTTCATAATATTCCCTTCTTTATTTCATGTGACGTGAAGAATCCTTTAATTTGATGTCTGAACATCTGAATTCCTTCACCGGTTAATATAAATGAAAACTTTAGCATGGAAGTTAAATACGTACCTACTGTGTAATATAACAGCTAATGAACTAAAAGCAGAGAATAAAATTCTTTGCTTAGTGCGATTTAAAATATGCGCTCAGTGTTTTTAATTTTTAAGAAAGTAAAGAAATCGTACCCTTTACTTTATTGGTAGATTATTTAACGGCGCCATCATTAGCTTATATATACGTAGAATCGAAAAGGAAGATGATTAATGAATAGTGAAATGGAACACATATGAAAAGCAATGGCTTTGGCAACATTCGGTATACTGTCCCGGTACTTCCCTAGAGGAACTGGGTGTAAATCTGAAACCGGTATTCCCCGGAAACGAAGGCAGTAATAATACCCATGCAACGGCATTGTCCTTTGTTATGTTAAAAGAAAGACACAGCGAAGCAAACCATTTTCAGATCAGTTGTGAAATATATATGGTACAGACAGAACATTATCTACCAGGTTAAGATGAATTACCTTCGACAGCTGAAACCCCGCACAAAAGTTGTTGTGGCTACGGTAACACCAAACTTGCTCCAGACAATGTGGAACGAGGTCGAATATCGTCTGGATATTCGTCGTGCCACCAAGGGGGCCCACACTGAAATCTACTCAGAAAAAATAAAAACTTTGATGGTTTCCCTTTGTAATGCTGTAACACATGAATGTGTATAATACATGGTTTCTGAGATATAATTATTTTATTTTGGATACCTTTCATCCGGACATCCTGTATTTAAGTAGAAATGAGGTATAATCCGGTCGTGTCTCGGCTCCTGTCAATGACGGATTCAAATTCCGCTTCTCTTCTTCCCCTGTCACATTTTCTGGTCTGTTGACTGCGTCAATCCCCGTCAGCATGTTATATTCCGGATGTGGTCAGATTCGAATAAAGGCCTCCCTTTCATAGATGCATTTCTAAATCTTTATTACATCTTTGATGGTAAATTCCTGACTATCAGAGCACATAAAATGCTCTTTTCAGTGAAACTTACTTCAGCAATGAATAAGATTTAATCAATAGGCTGCATGTTTCGGTGAGTGTTATTCTGTACTTAGGTAAAAAATATGAAACATATAAAGATAACAGGTAACAATGTTAGATAAATTTTTCCTGTATCTACTTAATTGAGTAATATTCTATGAAGACGTTTTAGCTATAGGTCCACAATTCTTGATATCGGCACTAGATGGAGGTGAATGGCCAGCTTCACACCTTGGCTGCTTAACCCCCCGAGAAACAAAACTAATATCAATTTTTAGGAAGTTGAGTGGGCTCCAGAGCCAGTCTGGATGTTGTGGGGAAGATAAGAATGTCTTACCCATGCCAGAAATCGATCCCCGGCCATTCACCCTTAGCCGGGCGATATACCGACTGAGCTATCCCATCTCATAAACGTGAGATATATACAAATTGAAGCAGTAAAATATTTTAATATCTTACATGACCTGTTGATATTTTGTAATACTTCATCTAAAGTACAAACCCGTGCTTCTCTGTTTGCAGTCACATTTGATACTTATGACCTGAGGATTATGTACCACACACTGAAACATGTAGTTTATTAATAAAATATTTTAACTTGTCTCATTTTGGTCCGTCACACTATTAATTACAGAGTAGATAATGAAAAGTTCAGTCCAGTGTGACATACGAGTTTACAACACTTCAGTCCTCATTCACCTTACATGTTTCGATCCAAAAGAATCATCCTCAGAGGCGCACCACTACGATCAGGAAACACTGTCACATAAGATATTTTATCAATATGCACTTTAGATATGACTAATGCTCTCTATATAAATGTTGTTATCACGGTTGGTTTTGATGTTTTGCTTAGGCACTCACGCTAATATTATGATAGCATTTAAAACAACCCACACAATAGGCAAAGCACTACAAGAAAAACACAACACAAACCCATACGAGCAAAGTGGTATATACAAATTAACTTGCCAAACTTGCCATCAAGTATACATAGGCCAAACAGGAAGGAAATTATCAACACGATATAGCGACCACATAAGGAACATAAGATTAAACAGAGATGAATCTGCTTACGCCCAGCATATACTAAACAATCGTCATCAATACGGACCAATATCAACGGTCATGGAAATCATCGAAAAAGCTAATAAGGGTAATATAATGAACATAAAAGAGGAATTCCAAATATATTACTACAACAAACACAACANCAATGTCGGCTCAAGATATTTTAATATAATAACTAATTGTTTACATGGAAATTTTAATACAATTTTAAATACAATGGGAGGCTACTGTATGGAGAAGTGAATGCCATATTGTGTGCAGTGAAAAACCCCAGTCAGAATAACCAGGAAACACACTAAAAGAAACTCATCATAAGTAAATCTACACTTCAAGAAGCGCCATTGTAAGTGCCTAAGATAAACATCAAAACCAACCGTGATAACAAAATTTATATAGAGAGCATCACTCATATCTAAAGTGCATATTGATAAAATATCTTATGTCAGAGTGTTTCCTTATCGTAGTGGTGCGCCTCTGAGGATGCTTCTTTTGAATCGAAACATGTAAGGCGAATGAGGACTGAAGTGTTGTAAACTTGTATGTCACACTGGACTGAACTTTTCATTATCTACTCTGTAAAATATTTTACATTGAAGACTTCTGTCTTCTGGGATATAGCATCAAATATTCAGTTGAAAATTATCCGATGTTTCGAAGGAAAACTTCCATCGTTAGGGCCGAAGGATAAGCCAATTGCTACCTGCTCCATTTGAGTTTCTTGCATGGCTTATTCTTCGAGCCTGAATGCAGAGGCAACATGGTCCTTCGGAACGCCTGCTGATTTTCGGAGGACTACACGAAGTTATATCCCAGATGATGTAACCCTTCGTGACACCCACTGTGAGAACCTGAAGCCTTATAGAGCAATGTTTTATTTCCTTTTGGCGGAAGACGTGATACTCTTTAGATCCCCACCGAAAGGGGACAGCGCATTAAGTTATTAATAAACGTCAATGACCCAATCGGAATCTCTTCCTAGTCTCATATGCAGTCCTAGTATCCACCTCCAATAAACTAGGAAAAACTACTGCACTACTACTATCAGTCGCCATCTTATTCATAATACCAACAAATAAATAAAAATTCAGAGGAATGCAATTTTAACCAATCAACCAGGCCACATCTTGACAAATGTTGTTCACAATATATAACCAGTTATTCTTAGAACAAAAGATATTTAAATATTTGATTTTACCACTCGATGGAGACCTCCGGTAGTGTAAATTACCGTTGCTGTTAAGATGTTGTTTCTGGAAATTCATAAGTCAATAAGTTTAAATAGGTAATCAAGTCTTTCGCTTGTGGTATTGGCACTCTGTCTTTGCCTCAAACTCCTCCATGTAATCGAATTTATCTGTCAGCGAATGGACTGATTGGACTTTGTAACATACAGCCATGTGTTTCCCCACGGTCCTATTCAATTACAACGGCGTACACGGCATGTTTCATCAAAGCCGTCTTCACCGTTGCGGTGCGGAATACTTATCAGGGTCCATAACGAAGACCCAAGGCATAGTAACGATACACAGTCACACTGCAGATGACGGAGAAGCCATTTAGTGGGTTTATATTGCATTTCTTACAATATGGTCAGTGACACGTTTGTTAGAATATTAAGCCTAGATACATTTAATTATCGACATTTTTCCAAGTAATATTTTGTTCCAACCTGTTGTGTAAATCGTTATAGATATGTACGCCGATACATAGTTTAATTAAAATAATGCCTTCTTTCAGATTCATTAAAAATAAAGTAACAGACATTCATCTAGTTCCTACTTGTATACTTGTATTCTTCCAATTGTCTGCTCCCCACAACATTATGACATGATGCCTGAAAGCCGGAATAGCGGAACCAGAGTGAAAGTCCATTGCTAGCCAACGGTTCTATAAGCACGTTCCAGAGGCAACGAATAGACACGGAATAATCCATTTGCTAGGCAACGGTTCGGTAATCACGTTCAAGATTTCGAAAATTCAGTAGCATTTTCCCCCACTCCAAAGATAAATTTGATGCAGATACACTTTTCTTTCGATTTTGTCATTTTCTGGGTACAAAAACGTACTGTGCCGTATAGACCGAATGCTAATTAGTGACTCTGTAAAGAGCAGCCGTTGCTAGGTAACACCAGCAACATACACATACGCAACATTGGAACGACGAGGTTATGCAATCTGTTTCTAAGCAACCAATCAATGAACACTCCTATAACAACAGGGGTATTTTTGAAACGGTGTTTTGTATTCGGTCCGTGCAGATCTGTTATAATGAGTTCAGTTGAGAATCGGCAGTCGAGTTCCGGAGTCCCAAGTGAGCGGTTAGTTGACAGCTGGGCTCTGTAAGTAAGGCTGAGAAATGGCGTTATGAGTTCAGGTGTGGAGCGTTAACCAGCGGCCAACGGCGTGACCATGGACGCTGAAGAATCTCAGCTGTCATAAACCTGTTGCCAGCAAACGCCTGGTGGAGACTGTAATAGACTGAGGGCACTTGTCTGCGTGTCAGTGAAATGTAAATTGTAGATCCGACTGGTGTATACAAGTGGTCAATAAATCCTGTTCACCAATCCATGGTCCTCTATAGTCACAGAGCCCCTTAATACATGACAATATAAAATTAAACAGCATAAACTTGTACTTTATTCAACAATCGAACATGCCACATCCTCATTCAAAGCAGGAAACAACTCGGTAAACTCTACTGCATCTACTACATGTGGCAGTTGAATTTCGTGCTAGAAGCAGTAGTGGAGAAATAAAATTAGTCCGTAAACTATTTGATCCCACCTCGTGGAACTACAGTAGATTATGAAAAGCACAAAGGACATACTCTTTACAGTGGTTTCAGATCTATACAGAGCTATTCCTCTTCATTCATTCATTAATTAACCAATGGCTCGACAGCCCTTGTTGGACCCTGGCCTCTTCCTTAGTTTCATAATATTCTTTTACACAGACGGTAGGATTCGTTGGAAGACTGATTAGCCAGTGGCAAGGTCGCTACCTACACACAGGACAACACAAACACAGAATAAACGCGCACACACAGATATCCATGCCTTGAGTGAGATTCGAACGCACGATTCCGGCGCTCGAGCGAGCGAAGAGAGTTTATTATGCCTTAGACCGCTCAGCCACCGTGATCTGAGAGTAATGCGTATAATTGAGCTCATTCTACCTCTCGCTCAAAAGGAGAAGTCTCGGATATTCCTCGTTTCAACTACAGTACATTTTTTCCCGCACCCTCCAGTCATCAGATTTTATCTCCAGGTCTGCTACCGGGATGTGGAGAAACTCTTGTGAAACCTCTGCTCATGTTAAAATATTGTCACGTGTTGGGTGTGTGTCACGAGACAAATAACTTCACGCCGTCCTAGATATAGCGAATTTATTCCACTCGCTGTTACATTTACACAATTCACAGTTTCACAGTTACTGCCATCTGCAGTATGACACATACTTCTCCTGCTGTAGTCGCTTCCTTCACTCGATGCAACTCAATAACAATGGACTGTCACTCCGGTGAATGTTAGACTGCAACTGACTTGTTACTCCGGTAATTCTCCTGTTATGTTGCTTCCGCGCTGACGACACAGAAAACAGTTACGTGGTAGCTACCACTGTTGCGTAACGTCGTATTTACAGGCGTTGCTGGGGAACGCTGCCGAGAGTTGTTTATTACCGCGTAGTAACCGCGGTGTCCCATGTTACGTTACTGTGGGTAGTGCTGTTACGTCACCGCGGGGGAGGGGGTCGGAGTGTTGACTGGCCTGTTACCATAGCAACGGCAGTTGCTCCGATGCTGTTACGTCACCGCTGGAAGGGGGGTGTCCTGCATAGCGCAAATACGTCACTATATATATACTCGTCTCCCACTAAATCGGATCTCTTGAAAATATGGGTCTATTGCCGGTCTAAGGCGATTCGTATTCCCTTGTTCTCGTATGAGCCCAGTCGCGTGGCACTAAATAACTAAACAGATGAAAAGTGCTATCTTCTGGAATATAGCAACGTATAAAAAGTTGAAAATAAACGGACTTTTCGGAGAAAAATGTCGCCTCCATTTTCAGGGTCGAATAAGCTGAGCAGGATACCAGAGTGAAAGCAGGTAGTATGCCGAGAGTATGAGTAGCCTCCCTGTAGGACAGTATGTAGGATTTTAGGTTCTCACAACGGTGATTATGAAGACTAGTACCTTCTGAGTTACAAAGCCACATAAAACATCTGCTTTCACACTGGTATCATGCTCGGCTTATCCGTCACTGAAGATGGAGACGATATGTTCTTCTGAAACGTCGATTGATTTTAAACAGACTACACGGCGTCATATCCACCGCTGAGAACCACAACCCTACAAAGCAAACAGAATCAGTGTTTGTGTTACACTATGCTCATTGTGCAATAAAGTTGCCGTTGACAGCCTTGGCTTGTGAGAGCGAACCAATTTGTAGCGTTCGTTACCGCGTGAATTTCGCTTGATTTTGGTGTCTAATGTCTGTGAAATATAGACTAATAAGTCGATATGATATGATGTTACTGGAGGGGAGTTTACCTATGTAATGTCCACCGCCGGTATACTCACATGGGAGCTTTCGTTTACAAAACAGACAGTCCGAGAGAAGAATTCATATTTTCGTCGTAATGACGCTAATGATGACCCACAATCATCCTGGGTTTTTGGGTGAATGTTTGTACAGTCCCACCTACATTAATGAGGGTAAAGTCTGTGTTGAGTTTGTTTCCGTATTTCAGTAGTTCTGTGTCAGATGAAGTCGGTTATGTGAAGTACTGGTTTAAAAAATGCTTTAGTTTCAGTAGGTGGAAGTAGAGTCATATATTTTTTTAATGCTAGTGCGGTGTGACTAAGCCCCTTGTACTGCGGCCACTTCTGGCCTATTGTACCAGCCCCAGATGATAGGTGAGGGTTCGATCCCGGGTCTGGTTAAGTGGGATTTGTGGTGGACAAAGTGGCGCTGCGGCGAGTTTTCTCCTAGTACTCCGGTTTCCCCTGCCAATCTTCATTCTACCAAATTTTCCATCATCAAAATCCCCCGGGGCAGGCTACAACAGGCCAATCAGTAGCCGACCTGCCGAGTGGACCCAGTTGGACTCCCCCCCCCCACTAAGCGATTTAAAAAAAAACCCTAGCTTTAAATTAATAAATTCGTAAATTTACTACCCGTAGTCAATATAGCATCGTTAAATGCTGAACCGAGTCTTCATTCGGTAACCAAATTTTATCGTGCAAAAATGGCATCTGAATTTATGGTGCGGATTGTAGGGATTAGAGGAGAAAATGGTTTCACTTTTAGAACCCAGACATTCCTTCAGAGAATATAGAATTATTATTAAGCACACTGAGGAAAACAGCTGAAGAAGGAGATCTGTATTATGTCACACAGTATGTGAAGAACATGTTACAGGCAGGCATGTATTTCATGGTTTTCATGTTATTTAATGACGTTCTATCAACTGCAGAACTTATGTAATATCAAAAGAACAACACTAACGTTGTATAGACGGTGAGTCGAGAGCGACAGAAGGAATAAGTATTGGCAGTTTACGGCCTTCACTATTATTCTGGAGGAGTAAAACAAAAACAAAAAATCTACTGTTTGCTTGGCCAGAGGCACGAATTTAATTGGGTTGTATCGCAAATTGTAGACCAGAACAGCTCTTTATTATATGAAGTTAACCTCCAACAAATTCATTATTATAGAAACTTTTGCAACCTGGCCTTATTAATGCTGTTTGTGTCTTTTTTGAGAGTTAAGCATTGCAATCAGAAACAAATTTGAACAAACTTCACTAGTAAAAGTATACAGCTAAGAATTCGCATAGCAATTGAGTTTAATAATGTGATGCATATGCCCATTGCTAAGCAACGGCCAGATACACTCTCCCGAAGCACACTCACTCAAAAATAAAATGGCATCCGTTTTTAAGTAACTGGTAAATAAACACGCATTACTGCAAACAGAAGACGGTGTTTTCCGCGGGGTCCGTGTCAAAGTGTTATGAGAGCGTACATTCAGAAGACGTGACGGAGTACAACAGAGTAGCGGAGTAGTGAAGTGTGATCGAGTGTGTCCAGTCGAACAAGATGACAATGTATCAGATAGTGATTTGTGAACTGATGTAACCAGTTATATAAAGTTCTAGTAAACTGGTTCATAAAATCCAAACCCGTCTTATTAGTCACGCAAATCCCGGATACATGACAATATCAATTATGAGAGTTAATTTCAAGTGTCCATTTAACAATTTTATTTAGTCTTAAACTTAATACTTTCATTTGAGTTCTCTGTTCAAGCCCCTGATAATCTTGAGCTTGTAAAGATATTAATATTTTCGTACACAAATTTCAATTCTCAGTACTAAAGAATACTCCAAAACAGCGGATAAAGCTGTCCTATAGCAGCATGTCAGCTCTTCGTATAGTCTAGATACTTCACATATGACCATCTTTTATTCGCCACAGCACTCACAAGTTTGTTCGCTTCTTGTAAAAGCATTACGAACCCTCAAGTCGAAGCAGGATACGAACTTCGAATGCGACAATCGTGGCTCTGCTTCTGTGAAGAGAATCTGAACTCCATAACTCATGCAGGAGGTGGAAGATGTGATTGCAATTCCAGCCTCACTCCACTTTCCCAACCCACCAAAACTCGTCTTTTAACCCCATCGCTTCATCTTCGATTTTCGCATTCTGTCATTCGTAGCTTGTTCTTTCACTTATTTTGCTAACTTTTCTTCTATTGGCTGTAGATGGTATTGAAACAAAGTTCCCCTTGTAGCCCCTTCATTGAGAAGCACAGCATGGAAGGATGGGTGAAGTTTCTCTCCCACAAGCTTCGATCCAGAAGTTACTGTGGGGTAAATTTTCTTCCGTTCCATCAAACCAGTGGCGGACTAATGAGTGGGTCATGGTAGCTGTCACGAAGAATGAAGAATCTTTAGGACTGTGCTATGGATATTAGTACGCAGCAACAATATAATCACAATGGCTATGAGAAGTACAAATCAACCCGGCGAGGTCACTGATTACACTCAGCCTCGAAACCTTCCAAATCGCGTACTAATTTCCAGTTGGTAGCGATCATTTGGTTACCTAGAACCTATGGGACTGTCTAGTTCCTGACAAATTCCGCTATGAGCAATGTCCGTTTTAATTGTTTATATTACACTTTTGATAATTTTTAATAATTTATACTAGGAAGGCGAATGTAATTAATTGTATTTCTATTTGATAAATAAGAAAAATATTTGCTATAAAAACATATTTAATAGTTGGTTTGTTTTCAATTATATTTTATTTTAAATTATGACTGTTGGGTGCTTAAGAGTTCCAGCAATTTTAATGTTGTCTCATTCAGGTCTCGGACTCTGAGTGGAAAGCGGATATTGGCTACTTATTGTAATAAGGAAGCAGGTATTTAGTCGTTCTAAACAGATGAAACCCATTACTATGACCATGAGACTTGTCACGAGTAGGCCTAGACTGCTTGCTTCATCTGACATAGTCCATCTGAAGCAATGAACACTTCATCTCTTCTTTGCCTAAGGCATTCTTATAGGTGCGTTATACATTGAGTGACCACCATAGTGAAGGGAATTCCTGTGCGTTGGACGACATTTCTGGTATGGCTACTGTGGGTCAAGGTTGAAGGTTCAGCATCATGACTCAGACCGGTGTGCGGCGGTTTTCATAATCTCATTCGTTTCAACTGTGCTCCTTTCTTTGCGTCATGTCGCATACATCGTGTCTTGACTGCTACATGTCTTGACGCACGCCGGTGTGCGGCCTACCTAATATAGCTATTCTTTTTAAGACTCTAAAGCTCTGTATGGGCGATTAGGCGCCCATTGACGAAATTCGTGTGGTCAGAGAATTAGTAGAGCGTGTGGTAGGAGAAGGGGCGAAAGTACTTTTTGTGATTGAAGTTACAAAGGTTAGGGAGAGGTGAAAGGATTCTTCGCAGTTGTAACAGCTCTTACACAAGTTAACACAAGTTAGCTGAAGTAACGTGCCGAACAACCAAGCCCACTTTTTTCACGTCCCCTTTCTCGAAGAGAAAGTGTGGAGGTATATCTCAATAAAGTAAGAGGAGGCGATAAGGAAAGGTGGCAAAAGCAAGACAAACTTCTTACACGAAAGTCTGCCTCATGCTTTTCGTCTTTAGAAAATTTTGTTGCATTTTTATCTTTTGTTCTTCTTGTTCATTATTATCTTTTATGTCCCTTTCGTTCTGTTCTTTATCCATAGAATTGCTCCTGTCTTCGTTTCTATAAACTTCAACACACTTAAAGCTGCTATATAGGATAGAATGTACGGTTTTTCAGAATCTCGTGAAGGAACGCACAGAAGATTTGAAACTTCCCAATTTAGGAATTAAGCAACTTACCATTATTTTGCTCTCATCTCTCACGTATCCATTCATAGTTTTAATGCATTCCATTAAATTACGTCAGATTCACAGCTATAATTGCTGCAAGTCTCAGCATTATATTTTTTCCTTTATAGCATTAATGAAATGATTATTCATTTTATATTTTTAGCGCGCAGTAAATCGGTGTAGCGGTAAGGCTCTAGGCTTTTATTGGAGAGATTCTCGTTTCGAATCTCGGACAGGATACCGATATACTGACTTTTTGTGTTTTCCTCAGTCCCTCAAGGCAAATTCCAGGAAAATATCTCATTTAGGTAACGATATTTTCCTTCCAAACATTTTACAATTCATCATTCTTCAATCTTCCTCCCTCTCGACTGAATGTACATAGTATATAAACTGACAAGGTCGTAAAACAAACCACAAATAATGTGTTATGGAGCATTCAAGACAAGTTATGAGACGTATTATTAAACAGAATACTTGTCAGTGAGCTCTAATCGATTTTGCGGTTTATTTCTTGTCGTTTCCGCAACCAGAACCCCTATAAATCTGTACACGTTTGTAGGCCCTTTGTCACTAGTAAAATCAGCGGTGCTCGGTGACAATGCGAGTGCGCACGCGCTGATAGAGTTAGTACTAATTCTCCCGGCAGATGGCTCTGAAAACCATAGACCCTGGAGTCCATTGTCGTCGCTGCATGAAAGAAACGACGATTTGGAAAGGCAATCTGTAAGCTCTGTTTTATATCTTTTTTATATTTCAGGTTATGGTTGGATTGTGAAAATATAAATGCAGCCCGGATTAAAAAGACAAAATTAAGACAAATTTCTTTGTATTATCTTGACAGATTTCTAGAGCGTTATTTGTATTATAAAATATTTGTTTTAATTGACAATTATTATTGCGATAAGCGTAGAAGTAGCAATCTTTATATTATTAAATAACCTCGCTTGGTACATTTTCAGGTTAATTATCTTCGTA
>NW_019732377.1:349651-387120 GCF_002891405.2 Cryptotermes secundus | reverse complement strand
CTTGAACTAATTTCTGTACACATTTTTGTAATTATGAAAGCAAACAAATTTGTTTTGATGGCAGCGTAGTAAAGTGAAATGTTTTAGAATATATATTAACTATTAAACCAACTATAGACTATCATGTAAGCTCAGAAAGTAAAACAAAATATATTTAAAACCATGTTAAAAATTTCGTATATTTATGCAGAAGCTGAACCAGAGAAGTATGTAAGAAAGACAAGTTAAGAATTCGGTTGGACGAAATAGAGTTTTAAGAACCTAAGGTGTTGCGCTTGGATAGATACGAAAGTAAACATTCATAATAAGAATATATTATTAGAAATACAATTTTAGACCTATATAGAGTGACTGGAATAATGAAAGGAAAATTGCAAGGGAAGCGTGAGCGGCCTTACGTGTGCTTAAACAGATTATTTCTGCTGTGTATCTAATCAACCGTTTTTCTAAAAAAAAAAAATAATCTTGTTTCTTAATTATTACAGAATAGAACATGTGTGAAATATAAAAGTTTTCCTCAAATTCGACAAAGCTTTCCCTGCAAATACACTTACACAGATGTATTGTGTTCACGGGCATTTCTTTTTTAAAAAATCGAAATAGAATACAAACCAATTAGTTAGATTTGAGGCTTTCACGGCGGTGTCTATGAAGAAAGCAGTCTTTTGGGATTTGGCACCGTGAGAACCGGTAAAAGCAGACTTTTACCGGTTCTCACGGTCTCTTCGCTTGCAGATTTCTTATATTTTTTCTTCTACCCTGAAGATGGAGGCGATACGTTCATCCGAAACGTCGGTTAACACCACATATACACGGTGCCAAATCCCAAAAGACTGTTTTCTTCAAAGCAATTAGTTGTAGACTAATTTCCGTTTATTTTGAAATCATAACGTTAGAATATTGAGTGTTTGTATAAGAAAATATTTGGTAATAAATTTTTTTCAATGGTCATAATGTGACTGGCTGGTTTAGAAGTGTTGTGGTGCATTCAGTTGCGAAAGGAGGTCTGAAAAGGATAAGAAGGGAACCTAACTATAGCATTCGGAAGCTTGTGGAACTTTGCCACACGAATTCATTTTTCGATAAAGCATAAAGGTCACGTAGTTCCATTTATTTCAAAGATGTCTGTAACACTCACGTTTAAGTAAGGTTCTTATCAAAATATATCTCAGGAAGGAACGAGTGTGCATAGATAGATAAATAAACAAATAACTGAAAATATTTCTTCCAATCTGGCATATTTATTTATGACCTTGTAATCATTTCACACTCCCTAATGCACAACTCGCCGTTCACAGAGGCCGCGCGGTCTGAGCCATGAACCGTCTTCTCTCGCTCAAACACTGGGATCCTGGGTTCAAATCCCATTCAAGGCATAAATTGCTATGAGCGTTTATTCTGTGTTTGTGTTAGGTAGCGGCATTGCGACGGGCTGATCCCCCGTCCAAGAAGTCCTACCGGCTGTCTAAGACTAAGAAACTGAAATGAAAGAAATCGTCTCACGGATTCCCTATGCTCCAAGCGGGAGCAACAGGATTAGAAGAAGAAGAAGAAGAAGAAAAGAAGAAAGAGGAGAGGAAGATTAGGAGGAGGATGAGGAGAAACAACTCAAGAAGAGTTTGTTCCCGTATGAGCTGAAATGCACTGTAATAATGCTGTCATGTCGATACTTCCTAGAGAAGAAATAATCAGTTTCATAATGCTGTGACCAATGACACAATCTAGAAACTGAATTCAGTTTACGTAACTACACACGTGGACGAATATGCATACCGACATCCAGATTTCGCGTACGCGCATAAAGTTTAGGCTGTTTACAGAAAAAAGAGCGTTCAAGTCCACAAGCAGCTTAACTTGAAAGCGTACCTTACACATAGACTACTAGTCTCTCTGTTTCATAATCTTATTTAAACGCTTAAGCGCTTGGTGGTTGGACAACCTCTTGTCTCTTGTTCTTAGTATGTGTGCCTCCACGTACAAGATGAAACTAATTAATTTCGATTAATTATTTTCCTAATCCTGAAGTTTATTGTGACATTTCGACATTGCGATATTACGAACGTGTCTCTTCATCTAGAATTCACAGACTGTCGACCAATGAAAACAAGGAACCGAACGAATGTGTATAGTAGGTGCACAATCATTTAGCATTGTGTTTGGCAATGGTACATGATCACTTAAAACATGGAAGGTGTCCCAGGTAGAAAGGAAGACAGAAATCTCTAAGTTCTCAGTGAAGGAAAGCAAGTGGACAACACAACAACCCATCCTCGGGGATTCTATTTCACCTGGTTTGTCTAGCACACGAGGCTGGGTAAGAGTGACGGTTCTGGACATTTCAGTGAATCTGACTTTGGATTTTGTGCCCTCTATGCGCAACGTCCTTTGCTATTCTTTCTTCGTATTCCTTTATTATACACTACATATAAAATAACTGAATATTCATATTGTGACATCGGTAGGCAACGGTTCAATAAACACCCCGCAATACGCACACGCAAAAAGAGGACGAATGTTTATGGCACATTGTGTTAAACAATTATTCTCGAACCAGTGTTTCATATGATACACGTAACAGGAACCGAGATAACGCAGTTGGTATAGCGACTGGCTACTGCCTGGACCACTGAGGGGTAGGAGTTCGAGACCCCGTAAAGTCAAGAATTTTCTCTTCTCCAAATCGTCCAGACCCAGCTCTGGGGTTCATCCAACCTCCTATCGAGTGGGTTCCGGGGGTTCTTTCCCCGGGTGTAAAGCGGCCGAGGCGTGAAACTGACAACTCACCTCCAACTAGTGCAGAGGTAAAGAAAATGTAGATTTGTACATCCACTCCCCATACGCCTTCATGACGTAGTGCTTAATTAGTTAAGCACAAGGACAACTTTATTATGACAGTAACAGCAGATCCGTCTCTGTGAATCTCCAGGCAATAATTATGTACCTAAAGTTAACAGAGGTNAATAAATATTTATATACTAAAAATTTGTTAAGATTATTTATCTTATCTGTCCCAATTCTAACACCGCGCATAGTTCCACCACTATGGGAGTCGTTCCTCTTACTCTCAGTGTATATCGTGTCTCGTGTTGTGTGTTCCCTGTTTGGTTGCGGGTGTTGTAAGAGTAAGAGTAAGTAAGAGGAATGACTCCCATAGTGGTGGAACTATGCGCGGTGTTAGAATTGGGACAGATAAGATAAATAATCTTAACAAATTTTTAGTATATAAATATTTATTATAATTGACGAACATTTTAAAATACTTTTTAAATTTTACAATGACATAATGGCAAGCAATGAAATAGATTAACGTAAATGGAGCACCTGATGATGGCACTATGTTGCCGAAACATGTTGTGAAATAACAAGTGAAACTGAGTGCACTAAAAGACGGACACTGCTTACATATCATTAACAGAGATGTTCATTTATTTCCTATGAAACGAACACAAAAAAATGAGCTGAGTAAGGTGGTCACATTTGGAAACTTGCCGTATTTCCCAGAGCCGCTTAATGACTGGTCCTCTCTAAATGTCAGTACTGTAAACGAATACATTTCTGTCCCTCTGTTTTATTCATTAAATCAGTTATAATGTAGCGGCAGGAATATGCGTGGGTTTATTGGTGGCTCTTCTTTCACTGTTTACTCTGCATTACCGACCCAATTCTATTCTATGGGGAACAGATACACAGTAGTGCCCCTATTTAGCTGATAACATTATGAATATGAACTAGATATCACAGTAGAGGGGAATTTTGAATTATTTTGGGCTACAGATCTAATAATTGATATGGGAGGTACAGACAGATTGATCTCATAATCACATTTTGGACCATATTAGAAAAATAAAGGCACATATAAATGAAGCTTGTGATAATAACAATTATTTATATGTTACAATAATATTAATCATTGTGAAAAGCTTGGAAGTACATTGAAAAATAAACGAACTCTACTGAAGTGTCTGTGGTAGTTTCAACAGCCCTTAGAGTACACAAAGTTCCAAGACACTTAACGCAGGAATAGTCCTTCAAAATATTCCTCAACCTCTAGTTCCTCACTTCCGTGCTCAAGCTGTATTAACAGCCCTTGATTCAATAAGGCAGACATCGCTGTAATACAGGCTGGAGAGAGATGTAGCGGTTCTCTCTCTCGGTTTAATTTTTTTCGTGCTAATATGGTATCTGTTTTCTATAGCCTGCATCGTGTTGTGTATCATAAATGTATGGTTAGGTAACGTATCCGTCAACACAGCATTCTTCTTCTTGCGTTAACTTTTTTTTTTCCTGCAGTGTCTCTTCCAGCCCATTCAGGGCCTCTTAGTCAGTTCCGTAATCATTTTTCACAGAGAGTAGGACTCCTTGGAGGAGTGAGCAGCCCTACGCAAGGCCTCTACCTAAACACAGAATAAACGCATACAAACACCAAACATTCATGGTTTGAGAGGGATTTTAACACAGGAACCAAGCGTTCGAGCGATCGAAGACAGTTCATGCCTAGACTGCACGGCTACTGTGACCATCTAATGGATACGTTACCTAACAATATAATATGGTATGTGTTTTTAATTTCTCTCAGTTATATGAAGCATTAAATAGCTACTGACATCAGCCGCTATTTCCTTCAATTATCCTCACGAGGCTGAGTGGACCCAGTTCCAGACCCACTACTTCTCAGAGAAAATCTGGTAGCGCCGGGAATCGAATCCTGGACCTCTGTATCTATAGCCAGGAACTCTGAACACTAGACCACAATTGGTATTGTTGATTTAAAGTAAAATTACTCTTTCAATAAATTTCATTATTATTCGTATGAAATAATACGTACGTACTTGGACATGGTTCTAGAGCCATACATGTTAAGGGAATTGTGTGGTCTATTGACGCAAAACGTGAGTGAACTGCAAGCCACACTCTGATTCAGAAAATTCAAATTCTCCTTGCTGCATAATGAGGGGCTCAGCGAAGTTGAAGTGTCTTGATATCAGGGTACTAGAAGCAGAACAGCCGTCCCTCTAGGATAACTTGAATTCAAGCCTCACCAACACTTGAGCTCAGGCCAACCTCCAAGATTTCGCCCCCGAACGCAAATACACTTAAATACATGATAGGCTGTAGGTATGGGAAGTTATGTAAAGCTGAGACAGTAGCCCTCTGCAGTGCATGCGAAATTACACGCACATCTTAACACAGCATCTCATTTAGTTAGCACCGCAGATACTGCCATAAGGACACAGAGGAAATTACTTCTAACCATGGGTTGACCTCTTAAATAGAAGGAAATTGGAGAACAGTAGGGCTACACATAGACTAGCTGGGACCAGTATTGATCTCGGTCCATTACACAAGCTGATTATACTATTAATGGTGACAGTCCTCTACGCATCTGAATATCAGCTACAGCTCTGCAGAACGGAATTGGATGTACACGTAGTTCAGAACTGCAACGAAAACTCCAGACAGTACAGCATCAGTAGAGAGTTTCTAGACAGCCATGACAATGGCCTTGTTTTCTTAGTCTGTACCGTGTTCTTCACTAAACGCCCCCTTAGAATGGGAATATGACTGTCTGAGATCTGAAAAGGAATTTGGGTAGTATATTCTGGAATGTGTTCGCCACGGTAGCCGAGCCGGTCTAAGGCATGTACTGTTTTCGCTCATTCGAAAGCCAGGATCGTATGTTCGAATCCCACATAAGCCGTGGATGTTTAGTATGTGTATATGTTTATTCTGTGTTTGTGTTTTCCTGTGTTTAGGTAGAGGCCTTGCGACGAGCTTATCACTTGTTCAAGGATTCCTACCGTCTGTAAAAGGATCCTGTAACTGATCAATCAGAGGCCAGGGCCCAGGGGCATTGTAGAGCCAGTGTAGAGAAAAATTTGGAATGTGCAGAGTGTATAGTTACCCCTGTGAAACGTTTGCAGCTTTTTCAGCCTGAAGGCACGGAAACGTTTCACGATAAAAACAGAAAGTACTGAAACACTTTTCTCGCAGTAACGTAACCTATCAAAGAACACTACGATAAGTCCCTCTCTCTCTGTTGCTGTCTGATACTTAGCAAAATGCATGTTCTATACGCGTATCTTTCCTAGGTTACACTGTGTTTTAGGCCATAGAACAGTATCGCCTTAGTCACCAATCCAACGTGATGGCGATACATTTTCTAAATTCCTTTTTACGATGTAAGAAACAACAATTTCTCTGATTCTACCACTTACGCAACGAACTAAGCACGCTAATCTCTAAGTTGAATTGCATTTTATTGTTGGATTATAAATATGTGTTAAACTGAACAAAAGTTAACAACAAAATATTTTTAGAACTGGAAATTTATGCAACAAGAAAATAGGTTTCATGAGTTCTCTTCAGAAATCATTGACATCGATAGAACTGCCGCGATGTGTTTAGTAGGACGAAACCCATGCACACAGCTCTTCCTTCTTCAAAATACTTCCCTTATATTCCCATACGCGATTTCTTGGACAGCATTATGCTTATCACAGACAATCACGATACAGCCTGTTTCAAAGGCGAGTTATGAAGTGTTAATTGTATCATATGGCAGAGGAAAGTAACTGTTTTAAACTTCAAAAAACGTGTCTGTACTTCATCATTTAATCATCGAACTCGAACGTAATTCATTATTTCTACTGATCTCGTGTTGTATAAGAAATATAAGTGCAGAACATATATTTTCAAAATGTGTAGTGCTTGAAAAATGCATGGGTTTCACAATATAGGCACAGAATGCATCATTCTCTGAGATATGATTTGAAGTCAGGAAATCTCGTGCAATAGCATGTTGCGGGTGAGTTACTTATTCTCTATGTACTCTGTATTTCCAAGGACTTGCTTGAAGTTAAGTCTCAAATAAAAATACAGACTCCTGGCTGTAAACGCTGTCTCAGTTACTCTGCCCTGCATGATTAATTTGAGCCAGAAATATTTAACATATCCGAGATTACATAATAATGAAGCCAAACGAATTTCGAAGCATGTCAGTCGTTATTGGCGTGTGTATTCTCGTGTAAGATCAAATGAACTAAAGCACATATATGTTTTTACTTACTTACTTACTTACTCATAGAGCTGAGCTCTTCTGGAGGAGCCGCCAATTCTGCAGCCACTCAAGAATTTCCCTGCATTTTATGGAACCCGAAGGTTCATTACCGTGTTCACAAGAGCCCTCCACTGGTCCCTATCCTGAGCCAGATCTATCCAATCCATACCGTCCCGTCCTATCTCTCTAAGATCCATTCTAATATTCCCATCTTTCCTTCTGGCTTTCACACCAATATCCTATACGTATTCCTCGTCTCCCCCATTCGTTAAAATTGCGTGACGCCAGTGATACGTTGGTTAGTACTTGTGGGCCGGGTTCGATTCCCAATTGAAATTATGACGTCATCAAATTGAGAACGGTCCTGGGCCCCCATCTAGAATTATATTCTCTTAGAGCCAGTGAAACTTACGCCATTGAAGATTACGGCAGGAGAATAAACCTGAGAGTTACGTAAGAATATGCTATTTAAGTTGCTTAGATGTGATTTTTCGGGAAGCTGATGATATAATTGCTTGTAGACGTCGATAATTCAAGTATAAACCATAGAGTGTATTTAGAAATTGTATGTATTTTTGGAATTGCAACAATAGCCATATTAACTTTTGTATTGGTTTTAGGCTGATACATGTTAAAGGGGAAAATTTGCTACGAACACAGAAAGCAGAAAGAAGAATGGTAGCAGAACGCAGAGAGACGTACCGGATATTCTGAGGTTTATTTCGCTTAGAAGTTTCTCACAAGGTTTTCTTTATGGCGTCACATATCGTATTGGACGTTTAATTTAAAAGGATTCCAAATGAAATCCTGCAACCTGCCGGGTTATCTGCCTCCGTGCAGGACTGAGATTTAATTCGGATGTGGTCACTGTTAGTTCTAGCTGTGCGTGGTTACAACCCCCAACCCAATTCAGCGCACTTGGAAAACCAATTTGCTTCCATTCTTAAACATTTCTAAGCCATTTAAAATTACATGTTAAGAGGAGGAAAGAGGACTGATAACTCTAATCCTACTGTAAGCACTGCTTCTGCAAAACCCATTTAAATGTGACGTCCCCCGTTCCTCCGAAAGTTCTCGAAATATTCATGGCCTCCTATGTGCGACTCGCCCAGCGTTTTAATGACGTGGTCTTGTATAATTGGGAAAGGTCCAGAAATATTCTCGTCGTTCACACTAAAATAAGAATAACGAAATGCCTACTCCATTGTTAGGAGGGCAGTCATAAACAACTTAGCAGTATACATAATTAAGATTATGTTTGTAAATACTTCCAGGTAAAGAGTTGATGTCACACTCATACACAACGACAAGGAAAAGGTATCCCGCTTTTCTTAGAACAGTAAACAATAGTTGTCATTTTGTTTCAGTTACTGGAATACTCCAGAATTATTGATTGTTTTGAAGGCTATTTGTGCTCATGAAAATTGTGCATAAACTTTTTTTCTATTTCCTTGAATGTATAAAAGTGGGAAAAAAACTTTTGGAATTACGAATTTGTTACTGTGAGGAAGCAGGCGTTTCTAATATAATACTGCAATGGAAGAAGGCAGGCTGTGTTCATTTCTAGTTTTGCAGTGATGACGCTATGTCAGCTTCCTCGAGCTTGTACCACCCTACCGTACCTGAATGAAGTAGATATGGCATGTACAAAATGTTACATATGCAGTATTTCCGGCTCTGAATTTTTTAAAGATAAAGTATGATTCATATTTTACTAAATCTTTTAAAACTCGGTAGATATCATTTTGACAGGATAAGTCCTGTGATAATTGAATCGTTCAATACACTTTTATTTCATTAAATAACTGAAGCAACAAAACAAATTTTGAGAAGCCAACGGACAGCTAGCCGTTTATAAAACCCAAATTGTTATTGCGATATCCACAACAACCCGAAGTTGGATCACAGTCTAAGCCATATGAATCCAGGCTGCATTCTGAAACACTGATTCTCCATAATCCACTTATATCCTTCCATCTACTATTAGATCTTTGAATGNTGAGCGATGCTCTGGTATATAAGAAAGAAATGAAGCTGCTGTGTCATGCAGCCAGGAATGGAGAACTTTGTTTTCAGTCCGAGGAACATGGCAAGGTAACCTGCTCTCCTGTATCTTTCCTGCACATAGACATAGAGTCTGAAGGTCAGAGGTTTTCAGCATTTTTCAACTCACGGCACACTAAGAAGGCGCTAAATCTGTCGAGGCACTCCATCAGTCTTATAAGGAGAGATTTCATAATTAAAAATGAGTATTAAGATTGTGTCTGGAAATTCAATAGCTAAAATTCTAATAATTTTATTATTTTTTAAAAATAATATTGATCATGGATTTCAGAAGATTTATTTTTAAAATTCATGTTCTTATTTGTTACTATTCCAAATAGTGAAATGTAAGTTGAAAGAAATATTTTCAATAAAAAATACCTATGACCTCCATTGGCCTCAAAAAGAATGTCTTCTCCCCCTTATCTCTCTCTATTACACCTCTCCCTCTCTCTCTTTCTCAATGAAACAATGAAAAATCGGGGTTTGAATAAACTAGTCTGCTCTTTGATGAAAACTGTTAATGCTACATTAATATTTTATATTTAAGTATAAGGAGGATACATTTCAAAATATAAACATGAGTAGAAATTAAAAGTTTTTATGTAGGCATAAAAGCATCAGTGAGAAACATGTACTTGGTGATGTCCCATGATGTCCCTTGTCGGACGTCAGATTGTTGACAAGCATACTCTCAAGTCCTCCTCCAGTGTTTGAAGCGGCGACCTGTACTTGCTCTTCATCGTGTTCACAGCTGAGAAGCCAGTCTCACACAGATACAATGTAGAGAAAGGAAAGTATGCTTGAATTACCTTATCTGTGATGAAAGGGTACTCCTGTCGGAGAGACCACCAGAATGAGACTACGAGTATATCTGTTGATGAGTGGTTCAGTTGCAGTCTTCTGATGTGTCTTATTTCCATCAGCTGATCTTCTTCTGCAGCAGTTAATTCTGCTGACTCGAACAGACTTAACAAAACGGATTCTCAGCCAGTTCAAGGAAGGTCCTTCAAGTGACGGGAACTATTTTTCAATGTTTTTACTCAGCAGTGACAAATTTGTAGAATTAAATCGACAAAATTTTTGTTCGGTCTGCAAATTACTGTCAATTCAAGAATTTGAACTTTGTTCTATGTTTTTGATTCTGGCTCCCTACAGTGTTAGTTTTTCTTTAAAAGAATTAATTTTGTTGGTACAAGTAAGACTATTTCATTCTTTCCTTTCATACTCTTGAATGTTCAAGGCTTGGGAGATATCAGTTAGGAAAGCGATTTTTTGCATCAGATCTCATCACTAAGCAGGTCAGTCAGCTCAGGCACTTCAGATGTGAAGTTCTTCCCTCAGTTCATAGAACCTTGAAAACATCCTCCCCCGGAATGGCCACCACACTTCTGTGTGCAGTAGGAGTTCTGTGCGAGCAGTTTCCCTGGCAGAACACAGTGCTGAAAATATCCTAAATTGTGGTGGCCTACTCTTCGTGTAGTTAACCATTCTGATCATCTCATCCAGTACCTTCTGGTCCTCAGTTACTACTGGGGGCACCTCTGTGCGGGAAACAGTGTGTAAAAATAATTCCACTGTTGTTTTGTGTGGCCAATGCTACGAATCCTTTCAGGCTTTCCTATTGAGAAGGAGCACCCTTTGTGAAGATGAGCTTGCATGATTTCCATGACACAAGGTGAGAACTTAAGTAAGTGTCAGCAACATCAAAAATGCTTTGGTTTTTTGCTCTTTCTGGGAGTGATTTGCAAGATAATATTTTTTCAAAGATGGCTGCACTACAAACAAACCTGCTGAATGCTAGGAGTTGAGGTTTTCCAGTGATGTCAGTTGACTCATCCAATTGGATAGCAAAAACCCAGCTTCTTTATATTAGCTACCATTTGCGACTAAACGTCTTGAGGCATGTCTTGTATACACTAACTAATAATGTTATCTAACATAGGAATTTTTAAAATCTCTTTTCTTATATTTCTAGTCTAATATAATATTTACACACAGAGATACTGGGTTTTCGGACTTTGTCCATCTTCCGGATTCTAAGTAACTAAGAAAAAACACAACGTTTCGGAAACTGGATCTGTTTCCGTCCTCAGTTGAGGGAAGACACCTACTCTGTTGAGTCCCTTAGAAAGTTCCTTAGCCTCAGTCACTGGATTGATGAATAACACACACGATCAAAAAAAAACATCTGAATGAAGACCGACACTGGTGTCTTGAAAATTTTGGAAGGTGGGGTNAAAAAAAAAACATCTGAATGAAGACCGACACTGGTGTCTTGAAAATTTTGGAAGGTGGGGTGGTAGAGACGGATGTTCTTTTAACTTTACTATAATAACTTTCTAATTAACTGTTCATATTTTCATGGCTTTCGACCTTATGAAAATATACAGTACTTCAAAAATATTCCTCGACAATTTTGTTTTTGTATCTCTCAATATTTTTCTCGCTTCTTTTCGACCTAACCCCGAACTCCTGCAGCACGCCCGCGGACCCTTCGCGTCACACCAATGTGCCGTACCATACAGGTTGAAAATCGCTGTCTTAGAGTGACAAGCTAAGTCTCACGTCCATGAAACGTGAGGTGAAACTATGTCTTTATGTTGAAATACTCTCCACTTTCGAACAGGAGGGAGAGGTCGATAAATTCTCGTTTGCATAATAGCAAGGTTTAATCAGAATTGAACTTCTATTGATTTCAGACAATTTCATAAAGGCCAGTCTCTTTTGCTTACGTATATGTCATGTTGTATGAAATCTTCCGGACATCCCTATGGTCTGGTCTCCGCCGTAGTTAAGATCTGTCCCATCGATTTATACTCTTCAGTCTAGGTCCGCATGAAGAATTCAGTCTGCCGCCACAGTGGTATTCAAAATTTAGTGACCCGTAGCCAAGCTTGTACATGTGGACACCTTCTTGTGCGCGCGAGTGTGTGACTGACTCGGTTCTCAGCCAGCTTCTGGAACTGCGCATAGGAGCGATGGCGAACAGAGTAAAACTCTCATTGTCACGTAATACATGACGTACATAGTCACAATTTCCTCATTGGCAGATAATTAAATGAATGTTACAGAGTCTGACACAGAAACAAGAGGAGGAAATGGAGTTATTAGGCTTAACTTGTATTTAACAAACCCAAAGTGAGATTAGTACAAATAAGATATGTAAAATAATAAAGAAGCGTGAAACTTTGTAGAAAAACGGAATGCATTTTCGAAAATTAGCGAAAATTTCTTTCGTACTTTAATCTGAAATGAAACAAAATTAGATTAAAGAGAATTGTGCTGATAAAAGAACACGAAAGGAGAGGAGAGGACAGGAGTAGCATGGTTCAAAGAGGGACGTGGAAATTAAGAGGGATTAGAATTGGATTTTGGAGAGGAAGTTGTCCCATGTGTCTGAGAAAAGAGGATGTGAAACATGAACTGATAAAATGTTCTGAAAAGAAAAAGTGGAGAAGAGAATTTGTACGCAGTAAATAGTTGTGCATAAATGAGGGTATAGAAGTGTACAAATGCAACAGATTAAGAAAATTCGCTAGAGAGTATTTATTCAAAATTATATGCAAATGGGAAAAAAAAAATAGAGGGCCACGGCCTCCAATCGAGGTTGAAGGGAATGGGAATACAAAACCACAAAATGGACTGTGAGAATAGAAAACACAGCGTAAGTAGAACTGGTGCAGTAGTTGGGATATTAGTAGCCGTAGCGATAGTAGCTAATGTAATTTTAATTAATGTCAGTATCCACGTAAAATGGGGCAAGTGGTAGCGTAGTTGTTTGAGGCACTGTGCTACAAGCCGGAAGGTGGCGGGTTCAAGTCCCAATGAGGTCATTGGATTTTTTCAATTGACCTAGTCCTTCCAGCCGCACTATGGCCCTGGGGTCGACTCAGCCTCTAACAGAAATGGGTACCAGGAATATCCTTGCAATATTCTTGGGGGTAAAGGGCGGCCGGCGCGTAGGGCTGACAACCTTGCCGCCATCTATGAGCCGATTGTCTAGAAAATGTGAGAACCTCAACATCTCACAACCCTATGGGCCTCCACGGCCTGTTACAGGGATACCTTTACTTTACTTACGTTTTTTTTTTTGCTTTTTCTTTTCCCCTGGCACTACAGCCCCAGTGGGCCTAGGCCTACCTCCATGAACTCCCGTTCACTTCGGTTTTTCTAAATCTTACACATACGGTAGGACTCCTTGGGCGAGTGATCAGCTCGTCGCAAGGCCTCTACCTGTAGACAAACACAGAAAAACGTAAGAAACTTCCATGCCCTGAGTGGGATTCGAACCCACGATCCCGGCTTCTGAGCGTGCGAAGAAAGTGCATGCCTTAGACCGCTCGGCTACCGTGACCGTCTTTACTTACGTTTATCCATGTAAAATGAGATTCTGTTAACCACAAATCTTGGTGTTATTCGACACGTATTTATTTGTAACGAAATACTGTAAAGTAAATTTTACATTTACCTTTACATTTCTTCGTATTTAATGGATATTGTAAAATGACACGGCTCATGATCCGTAGCTTTCCCGAGCTTACAACAGACTGCAACGTTACGCCTTCAGATGGCAGTGCAGTGTCACATCCTGGAAAGTTATTTTTCTCGCGTGTGCCATGCACGTTTAAAAAGCCTAAAATTTGTCAGATATAACTTGACGTTCAACGTCGTTTATGTATTCATAATTTTCGGATGCATAGAGACATATTTTGCATAAAATTCTACAGCGTACATAATAGAGGTTCAGCAGAAGAGGCGTTTCACCTTTCCGTTGCGAATAATGTAATGTAATGTTTCTGGAGTGTCAACTCATATCTAAAGCACGTAATGTATAAATCAAAACACAAGCTTTAAAAAATTTGGAGCTTCAAGAATTAGGCGTGTCTTCTAATTAATGCAATAAATACATTTGTTTTTTTATTTTTATGACAAATATTTAGAATTTATGGTAATTTAAATGTATTAATTCGAGGTATTTAAGACATTTCGGTTTATAAAAGAATCTGCTCTTCTACATCTCGGCTCCTTATGCCCTTGCTGCATTCCAGTTTCTGCTGACGTCTCCTCCCGAACATCTGTCCTTTCCGGATTTCTTGTACCCCACTGGGTCTGGTACAAACTTTTCTGGCTATGTTCGTCCTGAAGATGTCTCTCCTGCGTCAAGCCACTGTTGCGCGACGGGACATCTTCCTGTCGGTTTACTTTGTCTACCGTGCCACTTTAGCACGGCGGCTCGTCTCTTTGCGGGCGACGGCCAGTCCCTTTCGGTACCCATCCAAATCCTACGTCCGTTCCTTCATTTTTCTCCGGTTTCGGTCCCTACGCCGTTTCTTCTTCAGTTCTCTGACTGGCATCGCTGTGACGACTTCTACGGGGACCTTTTATACCGCCTCAGATTTCCTGTTCACTGAGGTCGGCGTTTCCTCTAATCAGCCAGGCCATCATCTCCTTAGGCTGGGGTCCATCTTTTCTCGCATGGTGATCATCTCTCCTCGCCAGACTTTCCCATCGGCGGCCATCTTTTATCGCCAGGCTTTCCATTTGGCGTCTGTCTTTGCCTGGTTGGCAAGTATAGACTTCCGTAAGTAGGATGCAAGACGCTGTACAAATATATTGCTGTCACTCATATATAGATTACATTAAAACTGACTGGTTTCTAATGTGTCACATTGATGGAATGGCATATTAGCTAAATCATAGTTCATTCTCCTTTTGTCATTTTTCATATACATAAATTCATTCACAATAACCTTTCGTTGTGTCTCCTACCTTTCCCTGCTCTTACTCGCCAATATTTTTTTCGCTAAATGCGAAACATATCCGGAAAGTAAAGATACAAAGTCCAAAACATATTTGTAAAGCATTTTTTGGACGGAATCACATGTAGCCCCTTTACAACACGCGTTTATTTACTTTTCAACATACTCACTATGGATCGTAATGCACTTAGTGAGCCTGGGAACGAGTTTTTTTTATTCCAGCTTCATAGAAATCTCCCGCCTGTTCTCTTGGACATGGAGAACAGCTCTTGACACTTCTGTACATTTTTGATGAAGTTCATCGATGGTTAAACATCTGTCAGCGCGAATGTTTTTATCAGTTTTTTGGATGATTTCAACAGTGACAACGGATGACCCTCCACTCCTTATTTCATCATGAACATCACTTCTTCCTGCTTCAAATTCACGCCGTTTTACACGTTCTGCCTGTTCATAACATCTTTGCCATGAACAGAAACAAGTTGGCGATGAATTTCAATAGCAGTTTCTCCTCTCGCGTGAAGAAATCGAATTACTGCACGAACCTCACATTTGGCGGGATTCTGAATAGACACGGCCATTTTAAACACAGCGAACACAACGCTGCCGTGCCTGTTGTCAGTGAACTCGGCCCTGTCATACGGTTCCTACCTCATAAGGCAGCACCGCCATTTCTGGGAAAAAAAAATCCCTTGCATTTGTTACTGTATTTGTATCTTTACTTTCTGGACATCCCTCGTACATGCTGACGTTACGATACTTAAGATATACGGTGGATCTTTTCCGTGTTGCACAAACAGTGTCTGCTCATAGATGTTCCACTGATACAATCGGAAAGTACGTAAGGTAAATGTGGTGTTTCTTGCACACAGTGGCCCACTGTTCCAAACGATAATCACATCATTCATTTGAAATATAACGGTAGTGCATATGCTGTATTGTTTGGTCACCGAGGGTTATCTCGTGCCAAGTGGGCTCTAAAGATTTCTGCCCCGTTGTCTCATCGCGCTATTCTCAGGGCGTGAATTGCAGCTCCTCTGTCGGTCATTAAGGCTGGGTTTGGTAACATATCGCAATGCAGATTTAGAACGGTAATGTACACAGTGACACTTGGACCTCTCCGTTATTACCACTAACAGCTGCTATTCAGTGTGTTATTGTAGTTAAATGAGTCTCATTGTTTCTATTGGCCATAGCACTACTTTGTGACACACTGCTACCTTTTATCAGTAATTTAGTTTCCACTGGCTTTTCTGAATCGATATAGTCCTTGACCCAGACACAGCAGTACCATGTTTGCAGGATTATAATTTCGTGGAAGGATATTTTCTTTACTTTCCAGATATTGTTTTACTGTAACCCATTATTGCCGGTCACCGTAGCCGAGCGGTCTAAGGCATGCGCTGTCTTCGCTCGCTCGGAAGCCGAGATCGTGGGTTCGAATCTCACTCAGGGCAAGGATGTTTGGTGTGCGGTTTTCTGTGTTTGTGTACAGGTAGAGGCCTTGCGACGAACTGATCACCCGCCCAAGGAGTCCTACCGAATGTCTAAGATATCGTACACCGAAGTGAAACGGAGAGTTTCATGGAGGTAGGCCTAGGTCTACGTAAGGGATGTAGCGCCAAGGGGGAAAAAACCATTATTATCATGTTTCGTGACAGTAATTTCTGCCTGGAATTTTTATAGACATTCGACGTTGAATTTGGCCTAGATAATCTGTTTGTGACTGCATAAAATGTTCCGCTTATGTGCTCTGAAGCAGCGGAGGATTTATGTAAGGTTGTCCCTGTGCTTAACTAATTAAGCACTAGGCCATGAAGGCGTATTGGGGAGTGGATGTATAGATTCATATTTTCTTGACTTCGTAACTAGTTAGAGGTGAGTGGTAAACTTCACGCTCAGGACGCTTTACCCCCAGGGAAATATGCCCTGTACCCACTGGGTAGGAGGCTTGGAGGGCCTCAAAGCCGGTCTGTACTACGCGGAAAAGGGAAAATTCTTTACTTTGCTGGGACTCGAACTCCGAACACTCGGTCGCCCAGCCCGTAGCCCATCGTTATTCCGACTCCCCAGAGTTTGGACTCTACCACATTTTAATTTACAAATGCTCACAGATTTTCTTCTTATTTTCTCGATCGCACCTGAACATATCACTCTGCCTTGACGGTACAGGTCCGTTGTTTTAACAGCTAGTTCTGATAAAAAAATGATTTATCTTGATTTCCTGTGAATAGGAAAGGATTCAGAAGGAAGGAATCTGGCATTACCTAATCGAGGTACTATCCCAGCCTTTACCTAAAAGGACTGAGGAAACCGACGGAAAACCGAAGTGAGGATGGCTGACATCCAAACCGAAATTCGGAGAGAAAATTTAATTTTATAGCTTTAGAACTACAAATTCCTCGGTGGGTCAGTGTTGAGGTTTTCTTCATGTAGCCTGGACGTCCTTATTACCGCTACATAAAAGTTAGGAATTCCTCCCCGTTCTGCATTTGATCCATTGTTTCCAGAATACCCGAGGCAGAACTCGCTAATATTCCTTCACGTCGTAGTAGTAAACTTTACTTTGTTTGTTAGATTGGTGGTCGCACTATGGATCACAAAGCTATAAGTCATCGGGACAATAAATGTAACAGATGAAGAGAGAACCAAACCAAAATTTCATTAAACTGAAAGTTGCAGTTCAAGAGGATTTAAATTAGGTTCATATGGATGGAAGAAATTAATGGTCTTGTTTTCATTCCTTCGTTTGAGGTTTCTTAGTTTTGCTTCTTCCCTTAGTGGAACTCTGCATTCTCATGACAAGACTGGCTTATGCCTCTGTAATGTTAATAATGTCGCAATTTGCCCTATTTTGGGATAGCAAACTGCGAAGTGTAAGAAGGGACCAAGTATTGTCAAGAAGTTTCTCTTGGAATATTTTACTTCAGGTCGAGGCATAGAATTCATGTCACTTTCAAATTTATACCAGTAAAACCAAAGCTAGTCGGTCACGGTAGCCGAGCGGTCTAAGGTTCGCTTGGAAACTGGGATCGTGGGTTCGAATCCCACTCAGGCCATGGATGTTTAGTTTGTGTGTGTGCGTCTTTCTGTGTTTGTGTACAGGCAGAGGCCTTGCGACGAGCTGATCACCCGCCCAAGGAGTCCTACCGAACGTGTAAGATCTAGAAAAACCGAAGTGAACGGAGAAGTTCATGGAGGTAGGCCTAGGCCCACTGGGGATGTAGTGCCAAGGAAAAAGAAAAACCAAAGCTGGATATGCGGTTAGATATTAATGACATGGCTGAGTCCGTGAGCATTGAATAATAATTGATGTAATGAATAAAATAGGAAAGTTATTAATTATCATAAATTTTATTGCACGAGAGAAAGTTTTGAAACAGTACCATACATAATCAGAACGTTACATGTACACCCATTGCCAGGCAAAGGGTCGGTAAATGAGTTCTCGCGAAGACAAATTCTTTGGTAAAGAACCCGTTGCTAGGTTACGCAGCAATAGAGGAGCCTGTTTTTCTTATGTAGTCCGCTCCAAGCAACAGTAGCACAACGATGTTATGCAACATGTTTCTAAGTTACAAAACTGTAAACACGCCTATAATAATAGGTGTTTTCCGTGATGTCTGTGCAGAATGTTTATAAGAGAAGTGAATTCAGATGCAAGTTCAGTTCAGGGCAGTTACGAGACGTAGCTAGTCATAGGCGCGAACTCGTGAGTCAAGGACACGAGGCCGTCATGGGAAGGAGTTATGAGGATTCAGTTGTGATGTGTTAATGGACGTTGAAGACTTTATGTGTGTTGTAGTGCAATGATATCTGGAGTGATTTGAAGCGCTTGTTGCTGTGTTTTAATTGCGTTACCAGGAGAGGACTATGTGTGTATGTGTGTGTATGTGTATGTGTGTGTGTGTAACAGCGAATTATAAAATGTATAAGCAGCAATAACGCTGCACTAATTGCATTTAAGATAGAGCGTGTAACCGAAGTGCTAATAAATCCAATCATCCGAACCGGAACCCGTTATTCTCGTCACACATACCACCATATACGTGACAATATTTATGTAGGATTACATATAAATACATACATACACGCATACGTCCATGTACACTCTATAATATCTGGCAGCCTGCAGCCCTCTCCATGTTGGGAATGGCTCAAATTGTGAGACTAAATGAATTGAATTCTTAAAAGAATTATTTACACTTTTAAAATAGATTCTCTTGATAGTAGCAGTTCAGTAAAAGTAATCCAGAATCCACGGTATGAGCCCTTACATGACTCTGAATGGTTCTTTGTTTAGAAAATCTGAAGACGACGCCTCCTTCGTCGAACTCAGCTCAAGTAAATTAAATCCAGATCGTCGGCGCTATCAGTGAAACCGAACAAACGGACCGAAATGCAAACCTGGTGACTTCCGAATATATATCCGGTGATTTGTATAACTGAAAAATATTTTATTGGCAGTATGAAATTTATTTAAGTAAGGTTCTTTTGGTCCATACATTACAGTCAGAGTGTTACTGAGTTTTGTTATTCTTGTAAATTTAATTAATTTATTGAGTAATAAACTAAGCAGATGTCATCGGGGTGCTTCTAAATTGTTTTACTATCGTTAAGTAAGGCAGAGTAGCAGCCTATAAAGCTGGGTGTTTCAGTTATACGACTCTTCAGAGAGTAAATGTAATTGCGGTAAATTCTCACTTGTTCTGTTAGCACGGGCCCGCAAATCTCTCGCTTAAGATGCAGCCTCAGTAACTCATCCTGTATATATTCCGGTACATGTATTCACACCGAACCCTAAAACCTCAAAATATGCCCGATGTTCTTCGTGTACAAAATCAAGCCTCAACTGTTCCCTCGCGTCTCGCTCCGTCGAAGGAAACCAGTGAATTCACTATAAGCAGAGTAGGTACATACGTACACCCCATAATTCATGACAGGAAGTTCCATCAGGACCACAAATCAGACATTCGGCCATTTACACATCGAGTGCGGATACACGGCTCTTCCCTGGCACAGTCTCTTTGGGTACAGCTGTCAGAGTTCACAGTTAATTACGTCAACATGTAGTTTGTGGGACTTGTATGAATTGTGTTAAGTAATTACATATAAAGGAAAACAGTTTATTTTCTATCTATCTATCTATGGGTTGGCCGCGCCATAGTCGCTGGATTCCCACCGCTACGGCCCGGGTTTGATCCCGGGTCTCGTCAAGAAGGATTTGTGGTGGACACAGTGGCGCTGGTCGGGTTTTCTCAGATTACTTCGGTTTCCCGTTCCAATCTTTATTCCACCAAATTCTCCATCATCATAATCACCCGGGGCAGGTACAGTAGGCCAATCAGTGGCCGCCGTGCCGAGTGGACCCAGCTGGACTTCCCCCCCCCCCCAATTAAGTGAATATATATATCCCGTTCTAGTCTCTTCATAGACTAAAATATATAAGCAAAAGGTAAATTATATTGTGTAAATAATTTGGCAAATACAAGTAATTAAATTTAATGGAAAATATACTTGAAAATACCTGTATAATACAAGCAATCTTTATGTTACATTATGATACATGAAGCTTTACCTGAATCTGTTTAATGAGCCCAGAATTTACATATTGGTGTAACCATTCATTCAGATCTACACTACACCAAAATCAAAGCAGTTAAATAAGACTTTGCTAAGTTAACGATGCCATGCTTCATGAAAATCTGTCAGGCAGTTGGTACCCTGTTACATGTGGGCGGACAAAATGATGATATTCAGTTGTTTTTCCAAATGCATTCAGTATAATATCAGGTTTGCATATTCAGCTTTTAGCGTTTTGTGTTGAGTTGACACGAAACTGGATGCTTCGTAAAGCTCGTTGTTATACATCACATGGACAAAGGAAGTATCACGTGATTGCAGGACACTTCTGAAGAGACTCCAATTTGTACTGCGTGCTTGCATGCTAGAGTTACACGTCTGCATCCTCGCACAATGTTCTACATCGCTGTCACTTTTGCGTCTTGCTCTACTAGTTATGTACTCACTCGATTCCTCAATAGAGTGAGGCCTTTTACAATAGTATTTGATATCAAAAACACATACTGTTATAGAGCCACGGAGTGATATATGTTCTGAGTTGAGTAACATTTCTATGTCAGAGTCAGCAGTGAACATATTGCGGAACAGTGTATTGGCGGGCGCCTTACAAACAGCGTATTTAAAAATATGTGTATTATTTTCATATATTTCATTATATCGTGAACTAGTTATATATTCATAGTGGTTACATGCAACCGTTACATGATTGCATTATTATAATATAATCCATTTTTTCATAGCAACCCAGTTTCTTCCATAGTTGTCCACTTTCCACATACATAATCCTGACTCTATCTCTGTAAGGTCATTAGACCTTCAGAGTTTCGTATATAAATTTTACGGTAGGACGGCTTATACAACCACAGAATATTCCAAAATTTGTTTCCCCATATTCCATTTAACCAACAGACTGCTAATTTTGTCATAAATAACTTCTTCCCGCCTGTAGTTCCCACGTGTCGTAGTCCCAATTAGTAAATTTTAGCCATTAGTACCTGAAAAAATATACCACTTGTGACACCTAGACGTTTGTGGGAGTAAAAATTAAAGTAAAGCTATCCCAAAAATGTTATATTTTAGCGTTCTGTTACACTGATTCGTGTCCATGGTTTATGCTAATCTTCAGATGGCACATTAGTGATGAAACATATAGTGTGGAAGTGAAGAGTAAGGAGAAAAAGTGTATACACTGTAAGATGGTTAGCATAAACCATGGACATGAATCAGTATAACAGGACGCTAAAATATAACATTTTTAATAGTAGTCATACTAGAAGCGTATACCAATACTGAAGATGGCACATTAGTGCTGAAACATATAGTGTTGAAGTGAAGAATAAGGTGAAAATGTGTATACACTGTAAGATGGTTAGCATAAACCATGGACATAAATCTATCCCTGTAACAGGCTGTGAAGGCCCATAGAGTTGTAAGACGTCGAGGCTCCCACATCTAGACAATCGGCTCACAGATGGCGGCAAATTTTGTCAGCTTTACGCGGCGGCCGCCCTTTACCCCCAAGGAAGTTTCCTGGTACATATTTCCGTTAGAAGCTGAGTCGACCCCAGGATCATAAAGCGGCTGGAAGGGTTATGTAAATTGAAATAATCCACAGTTTAAATATCCGCTGTGAACACTGAGATACATTTTTCGAGGGTCATCAGAGATCATCATCATAAATTCTACTATTATGCCTACTGACCCGATCTAGAAAACCGAAATTAACGGTCATGTGTATTCGTTGCCCTGACCACGCGACTCCTTCTATCCCCTAAAGTTGGCACTAACTTCGCCGAAAATCGGCGGTCGCTCAGTCGGTAAAGTTCATTTGCGGACTAAAACAACGGAGTTCGTTTTTTTTTGTTTCTCAGGCCTACTGAGATCTATTATGGATATTACAAAATATATTAGGTAATTAACAAAGGAAGCTTGCCAAACAACTGTTTCCTTTACAATGATGATATGAAATTATTAGTTATACTGTCCGTTGTTAGACAACGACAGCTAAATGAGCCAACAATGGCAGTCCCGTTGCTAGGTAACGGATACGTGCGTTAAAATCAAAGGCTGTGTGTTCTGTCACGTCCGCGCCGAGGTCATATAGTGAGAGTTGGTAGTGGTGCAACAAACGTGGCGAGTACAGTCAATTGAGAGAGTTGGAGAGTTTCTAAATTTACAGTTAAAGTTTTATAGCAGTTTTAGTTAGTTGGAATCAATAGGTACACACAGAAATACTCATACAACTCGTCTCAGAGAGGCACCAAGTAGGCGGGAGCCTAAAACGCGTTGTTTATGAAAGAGAAGGCTTTTGCTAAACTAACGCAATGCGAGACACACTGGTAGACCCTGCTAGGATATTTCGATAAGAGCTATGAAAAATTAATAGCAGATCGTCGGATGCGAAGAAGGAAATCTCTTCACTATGGTGCAGCTGAGTAAGATATAGCTTCTTGATGCTGCGACAGGAAAAAGAAAGGTTGCCTTCATAACAAAAACTCAGATTAGGCTATTGAAGTACAGTGTCAACAGCAGTTCATAGCTCTCTGAAACCTATAGCATTCCGTGCTAATGGCATTGGAAGGCAGGCCTACAAGGTCAGAAAACAATTGAAAGACTTTTATTTTATTTTATTTTATTGCTAGTGGGGTGGGACTAAGTCCCTTGTACTGCAACCACTTCTGGATTATTGTACCAGACCCAGATGATAGGTGAGGGTGATTCTGGAGCAATTGGTGGAATTAAGAATGGCAGGGGAAACTGAAATACTCTGAGAAAACCCGCCCCTGGGCCACTTTGTCCACCACAAATCCCACTTGACCAGACCCGGGCTCGAACCCGGGCCGCCGCAGTGGGAAGCCAGCGACTAACCGCTTGAGCTATGGCGCGGCCCATTGCAAGACTTAAGAATATACGTACTACAACTAAATTGACGAGATATTCCTTTTGCAAATTATGCAACTACCTCAGTGTCATTTCCGACAGGAGAATGACGTGGGGACATGTCGAAAAGAGTGTAGCCAAGGTCTTGGGCACGTATGTAAGGACGCATTCTCCATTCAGAAGTGAGCGTCTATTTACGAATATTAACCTCGCGCTTTCCGAAGCTCTGAGTAACTCAGCTGTGACTTATGCCTGTTCCATCTAGGAGCATACGGCGGACGGTCACCACTTGAAACTGTAGCGCTTGCGATATTGTATTGCTGTTTTATTGACAAGTGCACACGAGTCCGCGAATTGCAGGTTGATATATAAATTCCTTACTTGTATGATACACAAGAAATTATGTTGCACAAAGGCAGAATTAAACCTAAATCATATAAATCAAAGCGTTCTTTTAATTGGACAAGGAAAAGTCGTGCATAGTAATATAAAGAGACTTAAATTTGGCCGCGGTCAGGCCTACGACCGTTCGGCCGAATAACCGCAGTTTCAGAGTGGTTACTTAAGTTAAGGTAGAATCTGACGCTCAACTCTGCACTGACAGAAAATCCGTGTATACCTTGTATAAATGTTACTTAGTATGGTGGAGTGACAAAGGATGCACAGAGTCCGTAGTGACCTGGACGCCGTGACAGCTCGTATACACGTCCTGAAAGTACGGTGCAAAAACCTTCTTAATAACTTTGAATTTAAAGTAATGTGATTATACACTCTTGTAGAGGAATAATTTGCCAATTTTAAATTTAATAAAGTTTTTGGCTATGTTCATTTATTTTTTAATTTGTTTATTTTGTATCAGACATTTAAAATGTCTTCCTCTGTGCTGCTGGCTCTAGGAAGCGTACATATTTCCAACAGACGGGGCAGAATAACAAACGTGATGCACACCGTGAATTCTCATCCTTCAGATACAAAGCAGCGATGTGGTTGAGCTCCCAGAGAAACCATGGGGTTCACATGGGGGAACAGGTAATGAGTTTGGTCACTGCGGTCACAGTGAGGTGTCGGCTTGGACAAACTCCAGCATCAAATAAACACGCGCAATATTTTCTGCCACAAACCGGGTTTGTGTGCATTCTCGTAATGACGATGTTGCTTAAATAGCGGACCGTCTTTTAGGCCTAAATGGAAGGAATAATTTATACATTTTCACGTCCTTTTTTTTTCCTTGGCACTACAGCCCCAGTGGGCCTAGGCCTAGCTCCCTGAACTTCTCCGTTCACTTCGGTTTTTCTAGATCTTAGACATACGGTAGGACTCCTTGGGCGGTTGATCAGCTCGTCGCAAGGCCTCTACCTATACACAAACACAGAAAAACGCACACAAACATCCATGTCCTGAGTGGGATTCGAACCCACGATCCCGGCTTCCGAGCGAGCGAAGACAGTGCATGCTACCGTGACCGGATTTTCACGTACTTAGCAACTTGAAATTAATGAAAAAGTTTATTCCGACTGGCCACACTTTTTTCAAGCAAGAACATAAACCTGTGTCACACATTTCCGAAATGAGCCCCGTAAATATATCATAGACACGCACATTACAGTGTGCTATGTCCGCTGAAAGCTGCAAGAGTTTAAGCAGAATATACGTCCGTTGCTAATTTACGGCGCAATAAAAAGTGACTCAACAATAGAACATGAAACTAAACGTCACCATAGCAACAATTATACAATAGAGGAATCATGGGAAGCGGTTTTCTCTGTGGGTCCATGCGGGGTTCTAAATTTGGTGGATCGAAACACAAGCTCATAATTCTACAGAGAGTACTGAGTCTGCAGTTTACAGTTGGGAGACAGGCACGTCGGAGGTCGTCGCAGCATGTCGCCCCTGGCGGAGTCGTGGAAGTCGGAGGAGCTCCATTTTTATGTCGTTGCGTAGCAACTCCGAGTTATTTGAGCGAGGGTCGCCAGCCATAAGGACATGAACACGGAAGCTGGGGGAGCTACGGCATTGGAAGCTGTTACCAGACAACCTGTTAAGACACAATAGGCTGAGAAGATCTAGCGCATGGTATGGTAAATTTCAGAGTGTGTGAATTTGAATTAGCGATAGCGCTATAGTTACTTATAGCTACAAGTCTTTTATTTTCTTGGCGCTACAGCCCCAGTGGGCCTAGGCGTACCTCCATGAAACTCTCCGTTTCACTTCGGTTTACGATATCTTAGACATTCGGTAGGACTCCTTGGGCGGGTGATCAGCTCGTCGCAAGGCCTCTACCTGTACACAAACACAGAAAATCGCACACACAAAAACTAAACATCCATATCCTGAGTGGGATTCGAACCCACGATCCCGGTTTCCAAGCGAGTGAAGACAGTACATGCCTTAGACCGCTCGGCTACCGTGACCGGCCAGCTACAAGTCTTAGGAGTTCATTAAATGATTATCAGTCCAATTGCCGTTTATAGGTACTTAAACGCGTGGCAGGATATTGAGGGAATTGTAGCTAGTCAAGTCTTCTCTACTTCTCTCCACATATCAACAGAGACCTTAGTGATACCACTGCAGGTTTGTCTGCATCACCAGAGATTGCTTGGACACCACTACAGGTGAGTCTGTCCTTGCATATAGAGAGAACATGGGTGTGACACTTCAGTAGCTGCTAACAAACCCCTGCTTAAGAATATCAGAACACGGTACACTGTATTTACGAGTATTATACGTACATCCTCCAGTGCAGTGCGGCTCTCGAGACAGATGTAGACATAATCAAAAATGGTTTCAGGAACTGGGAAATACATGAAACATTTGCAACAATATGAGAGCAGCTACTCTGCTATAAGAAATCTAAAACTTCTTGTTTAATGTTCGTACAGATATTACAAGAATAAAAAAATATGCCTGAAATTCCTTTTTGACTACATTTAACGACACATGATTCTCAACTGTGTAGTAGTTGTCGAGCAGAATTGTTCTGCAACGATACATTATATCACAACTCTGTCGTACATCACCTATTTTCCGAGATGATTATTAAATACAAGTTTCGGGACTTGGAATTATACCCATCATCAGTTCGTTCCTAATATTATGATGGAAGAGTTTTTTATTTGTTTATATTTCAGAGAAGAGATGTAGCGATCAATATACATCTCAGGTGTCTAATGCTTACGGTACAAGTCTAACATTCAAGGAGAACACATGAAGTTGAAATTGTCTTTGAGTTTAATCACATCACCACGAATACCTTCAAGAGAAGTGGAGGCAAGGCTTCCTTCATTCTTAACCTTGGAGATAGATACAACTTTTTATTGACCGTCACAACACAACAAACAGAAAAACCAAGGTCAGCTTCCAGCTATGTTTCGCTACTTGTTTCAGCCACTAACGGCCATCATCAGGCAAACACATATTAACAAACATATACCATTGAACTGCAGTACATTAGATTGGATACAATGTTATTAATCATTTAAAATACTTTGCGCAAAAATACAATAAGTCAGATTACATAAAACACTACAAGTTATTGTATAAAACAAGATAAAATTGGTGTTATATATTATACTTTTCATACGTTTCCACGGACAAATTGGAAATTCGATATTTCTTTTATATAAGAATGCATAGGAGGCCCATGATTTTGGAAATTAATTAATCTGAAAATGATATAATAATAATAGTATTAAAATTTGTTATAATTAATGATTGATTTTGATGTTGAAGATATAGTATATTATTATTATTATTATTATTATTATTATTATTACATTTTCTCTCAATGCGCGAAACTATTGGGTCTAGTTCGTAACATTACCTACAATTTCTCTTCGCTAGACTGTGTGTTCAGTTTGTACACTACGTTAGTTAGGTCTAAACTTGAATATGCGTCCGTAGTCTGGAATTCGATTACGTCAACTGATGCCAAGAAGCTGGAACGCATCCAGCAGAGGTTTGCGGCCCTTTGTTTTAAACGTTTCTTTCCTAAAGTTCACTACAATTATTCTCTTGCTCTTGAGGAGTTAAAATTACATACTTTATGTACTAGGAGACATCGCCTTGATGCTCTCTTTCTTATTCAAGTTTATTTTGGCTCTAAATTCTGCCCTTCTGCCCTGGAAATTGTTGGTCTCCGAGTTCCTGCTCGGTATATCAGAGATTTTGCATTGTTCAATGTTTGCTCCTTATTTAAAAATTGTCCCTCTGCTAGATGCGCAGCAGCTGCTAATGTTGTCTGCAGGGATGTTGACGTATTCGGAGACTTGAATATTCAACCCAAACAAATTTTAAATATAGTATAACAGTTAATATTTTATTATTTGCATGTCCAGTAAAACAAAATGCATTACGTATATTATTATTATCCTCTGTAATTCTATACATTACGTATATTATTATTATCCTCTGTAATTCTATATTATTCATTGCTTAATTAAATATTTATGTTTAATTTATGTTTCATTCCTAAATTCGTAATAAGACTTAGTTTAATGATAATGAACTTATTATTACTGTCATAATTATCAACTATTTGTTTGTTTTCTTTTACTTTATTCATTATTATTTCTTCAAGTTTTAACCTGTAATTTTTATTCGACTTTTAATAAGATTGTGTATAAAGTCATTCATTCTTCTGCACTGTGCTGTGTCTGTAATTGGCCTTGCGGCTGTTGACTCGGCACATTAATAATAAAGAATTGAATTGAATTGAATTGAATTATTGGAGGAGGTGCGTTTCCCCATGCATCACGACTAATAGTCTATTGTACGTCCCCCTTTGATATTCTGCTAGTCGCCATACCCTACCGGTACTGGTGCTCGATATCAGCCCCGTTCAGCCAACGAGGTCGGCCCTCGGTACCCGATACTTCCCCCATCTACCGGAGGCATTGGAAACAACTTGGGCGGGAAACTTCGCCTAATTTTGCTCAGATGTCTCTTAGAGACATGGGGATCTTTTACGTGCCGTAAATCTAAGACACGGGACCTCTGAATTTTTCCGCCCTTAAAAATTCCACCACTTCCGCAGGGTTTGAACCCACGTACCTTGAGTCATGAGGTGGGAACGTTACCCCTAGACTACGGAGGCCGCTTAGTATATAGTATATATTATTACTTACCACCACTCCCGCATACATCTTATCTCTACCTCCCCCCTCCCTCCCTTACATTGACTATAATCCTATATCACCAAATCAATCGTTGTTTACTTTCCATACAGTACGGACAATTCTCCGTAAGATGAGGCACCAACTATAGAGTAAGTAATAACTTATACTATATACTATATCTTCAACATCAAAATCAATCATTAATTATAACGAAATTTAATATTATTATTATCATATCATTTTCAGATTAATTAATTTGCAACATCATGGGCCTCCTATGCATTCTTATATAAAAGAAATATCGAATTTCCAATTTGTCCATGGAAACGTATGAAAAGTAAAATATCAGCGACTGATTCGACGTTATATAACATCAATTTTATCTTGTTTTATACAATAACTTTTAGTTTTTTTATATAATCTGACTTATTGTATTTTTGCCCAAAGTATATTAAATGATTAATAACATTGTATCCAATCTAATATACTGCAGTTCAATGGTATATATTTGTTAATATGTGTTTGCCTGATGATGGCTGTTAGTGGCTGGAACATGTAGCGAAATATAGCTGGGCGTTGACCTTGATTTTTTATGTTTGTTGTGTTGTGACGGTCAATAAAGAGTTGTATATTGTAACACAATGGGATGTACGAAATGAAAATTGGAGATAGATGTTGATAAATGATCAGGTTCTCCTCATTGGTTGCTTCCACCTAGTGCCCATTGCATCCGAGGTTGGGTGGCCCCGCGGCCATTTTGGACATGATGACGAAGAGCCGTTGGAAGTAGGAGGAACACGTCACCTGCATCTTCGGAGTCGGAGAATAAGCCAAGAGAAAACCAACATTGAGTAGGTAGCGAGTAGATCAGAGATGTCGGTTGACACTACTCTCAGTACAGCCGCTGCGATAACATAAAATTATATATAATAATTCTAAACTCCACGAGGAATCATATCTTGTTTGTCCAACTCGTAACCACGTAACTTAACAATTCTGATGTCTCGATTCAAACACATACACTTCTCCTTGCGGTAATATCACGGCCGTGACGATACTGGAAAATGCGTAACGCTGAATTCTGGCGCTGATAATCTAAAGTGATTCTGACATCGTAAAGATAGTAAAAGAGGGACAGCGTATATGAAATTGAGGTAATTAAATCTTTTAGGGATCAGTGAGTGATAATTAGCAGGTAATGTGAATTCATATGTGCGCCATGCGAGGGAGGGGTACACACGTGTGTGTACTTTTTAGATGAATTCCATGCTTCAAAGAATGACAGAAATTGAGAGCATTATAACTGCATACGCAACTTTTACAATCAAATTTTAGAACACACGAAAAGATGTCGGTAGTTTTTCAACGATAATTTTATGAGGGACCGAAGTATTTTCGAGTTCCCTCCGTTCAGCCATCACGGTGGAATTACTTACATGTAAGTACTTATAAGCATGAAATAACTGAAATACCTTCTCAAAGCTCAGTCATACCGTTGGTTTCAATTCTGAACTCAGCATTTCAACCTACTTCAAAGTGCGAAATACAAGTCACAATGATGGAGCGTAATACCCCCATATCACAGCGCACTCGGTAGCCAGATTGTTTCCATTTCACCGAGATTCATCACGCTTGGCTGGATTCTCGTAATGTACGTAATACACTACTTCTCCCCCACTGCTCTCTAATGGGAGGAAGCATATGCCTTCGAAGATCATTCGGATGTCACAGACTGCTCATTGCTTAATTCGTCAAGTTTCCGGAAATGCGACTGGCTTTAGCAACCTGGTATTCAGGACTCTGTAAATTTTCAGAAGTTTAATTAACTTACAGCAGATATTAAGAGATTGTGTAGGCCGCGCCATAGCTCAAGCGGTTAGTCGCTGGCTTCCCACCGCGGCGGCCCAGGTTCGAACCCTGGTCTGGTCAAGTTGGATTTGTGGTGGACAAAGTGGCGCTGGGGCAGGTTTTCTCCGAGTACTTCGGTTTCCCCTGCCAATCTTCATTCCACCAATTGCTCCACAATCAGCCTCACCTATCATCTGGGACTGGTAGAATAGGCCTGAAGTAGCTGCAGTACAAGGGACTTAGTCCCACCCCACTAGCAATAAAAAGAAAAGAGATTGTGTAATTGTCTCCTATTCAAGCACAGTGGCACTAATCACGCCGTATGCTCTTATGAAGAATAATTTTTACACTGCGATGTGTGTACCATAGTAAATTAACATTCGGATTATCATATTCACAGAATTCAATTAAAACTAATTTAAATATTTCGATTGAATCTTATATTGTTCTTTTACACAATACAATAATGTTCCCAGGGAAACCCCAAAGGGAATTACACAGAATTTTTCGTAGGGAAATTGGACTCAGTTTATCACTGTGTGAAACTAGTAAAGTTCCTTCGCCCGATTATCTGTTTCTTGTGGAGCTTTCTCATTACTTACAAGCCATTGCACTTTAGTAATTCAGAATATGAAATACACAGACAACGTTAATTACTATACTATGCATGCCTGGATTATATATATATATGAACTACACAAAATATATTGCCGAATGACGCCTGGAAGGCGAAATAGCGGAGTCAGGGAGACAAGTCATTTTTAGGGAACGGCTCGGTAAACACATCGTCTCTGCGACAGCAGTGGCTTCACGCAACTGTCGAGAGCTGCAGGAAGCTGTGTTGCCACGCGGTCCGGCGCCAGGCGAACAGTGCCGCTACAATGGAACACATGACACCACGTCACCTACATCCTCTCGTCAGAGAGGATGTTACATAAGAACTATTACAACAAGGGTTTAATTGAAAAGTCTGATCTTGAGTCTCAAGGGGCTTGACGCCAAGATAAACTGATTNAGATACTGTAGTATCAACATTTGTTTATTGACTGCTGACCCATTTCATAAATATTTATATGATCATATTGGCAACAGACTAGTTACTGGGGAATGTTTGAGTTTCCCAGCGAGAGAATCACTCTGTATAAGGACAGACATACTTGTAGTGACACTTCCACTGTCTGTGTTGATGCATGGACAGGCACACTGGTAATGACATGTGCAAAATTTCTCTTGACATGAGGACAGACAGGCTTGTCGTGACGGGTAGACGATCTTTCTTGATATAAAGACAAAGAGACTTACGCCCACGGTCTCTGTTGGTACAAGGACAGACTGTATTGTAACGGGAAGTGCATATCCTGCGAATGCATTATTACTTGTTACGCGGCCTCAGGAAGCTAAAAGGACATAACGGTTAGTGGTTACTCTGATTGCGAAGTCATGCATGTACGTTACATTCAGAATATTATGTGATGTGAGTGCCTGGTTATGCACTTCGAAGCATCTAACACATGCCTCATTTTCTAGAAGTGTATAGCATCAGGTAAGCTTATGTTCAGCGAAATAATAATTACCCAAAGTGGAAATGCCCTTTCTTCAACAACTGCATTTCCAATTTCAACAACTTAAGTACAAATAATATTAAACAGATATCACATAAGTGAGATGTTGTGGCTTCTCATGTAGATGTTTGTATATGATTAATTAGTTACAAAATTTATAACGTGGACTCTGTTTTTAAGAATATATAATTATATGTAGTAAAGATTTAAGAGAAAATACAGAAAAGTATGAATGAAAATGCCGGTCACGGTAGCCGAGTGGTCTAAGGCGTGCACTGTCTTCGCTCGCTCGGAAACCGAGATCGTGGGTTCGAATCCCACTCAGGGCATGGTTGTTTGTGTGCGTTTTTCTGTGTTTGTCTACAGATAGAGGCCTTGCGACGAGCTGATCACTCGCCCAAGGAGTCCTACCGTACGTGTAAGATCTAGTAAACCGAAGTGAAAGGGAGAGTTTCATGGAGGTAGGCCTAGGCCCAAATTGGGGCTGTAGCGCCACAGAAAAAAAAATGAATGAAAATAGTTTGTTCATACTGTGAAATATTTTTAGGAAGGTAATTAAAGACTTCCCATTTCTTCGACATTAATGTTGGGAAGTACCTTCGGACATTTCTTTAGTGTTCCCATACGACCATTTACCAATTTCTTTCTGTACGATTCTCTTCAAAAGACACGTAGTACAAGAAAGGGGACAGTTGAACGCGAGAAATGAAATTTCGGTATACTGATTTTGTTGGTGTTCGGAGCAGGAGGTGTTTTTGGTTTGATGGATTGGGAGTGGTCGGCCCCTCATGGGCAATGGCGGAATTCGTCGCTCGAAAGTGCATCGGGCAACTTCGCGCTCCTTGAGCCCTTTGTGGCCTTCAGTCAATTAGCTTTAAGCCTCTGTGGCGAAAAGTGGGTTCACAGACACAGCGTTCCTGATAAAGTAATTTTGTATAATACAAGTTGCCATTTCTTGCACTGTTGAGATCGGTAAGATACACATAGTTTATTTTCAGTTGTCCGTACTACTCTACCCGCTTTACCACTTAATCTGTTAAAATTTAATATTGTTTTTATCATTGTTCTGCATCGTCCATTTACTCTTATTTCTTCTTTCTTACAAAACCTCGAGTCCAGTTATAATCTACGATTCTAGACTGAGAATTTAAAATATTGCGTTCTCACCATTTTCGAATAGTAGTTGTTAAACAGTTTTATATCACATATTTACCGTGTTTATAAAGCATAAGAACAGGACAAGGAGGAATAAATATTCTCTTCGAGAAATATTGAGCACAACTTATGTAGTAACTTCCGCCTGTAGCCGAGGTGTGAAGCATATATATTTTAATTCAAATAAAGTAATATGTTCTTGCCGACCCCCTTATACCTTCTCTTCCGTGAATGGTAAATACTCATGGCAGACATCTGATGCTACCTTGAGAGTCATGAGTATTATTTGCCACTTTCATAGAAACGAACAAACTTACCCTACCGACACCTAAATGTATCTGACTGTAAAAGATAAATTATCGATAAGTAAGCTGGAAACTCCGTGGCCTGCAGTCCACGAGGGAAGTATACCGACCGAGAGACCGCCGTTTGTCGGCGAAGTTAATGACAAATTTAGCGGATAGGGGGTGTCGCGTGGTCAGCGCAACGGATCACCAGGGCCGTTAATCTCGGTTTTCTAGACTACACGAAGCTGTGTGGACCCCGTTCCAGACCCACTATTTCTCAGAATATCTGGTAGAGCCGGGAATCGAATCCGGGACCTCTGGATCTGTATCCAGAAACTCTGACCACTAGACCACAGAGGCGGCCATATAATGTTAGTGTAGGAATGAGGTGTGAAGCTCATGCTAAGGATAATTGCATTAAATTTAATTTATAATAGATTGTTCGTATTTGATAGAGTATAATTTTAATTGTCCTTTGAATAGAGTGGTCAGAATGAGTTTCGTTAACTCCTGTGTGTATCCTGCCTGCTACCCTATAATTCTCCGTGTTCTCCGTACGACTTTCAGGGAGAGTCTGTACTTTGCATAGAAGTGGAGAACGTCTTGCTTTGGAGTCGCCATTTTCTTCCTGACGGTTATTCGCACCACAAGGAATATTGATGCAGACATGCTTCTGAGAATCTGATGTCAGGTGGTTCCCTTCAGGCCAGTATGCAATGCAGATACGTCAGTGAACTCATTACAATAAAAGAGAGAATCTAATTCCCTGAAGAAACTATGTAGTTAATAGTGGCCAGTTTGAAACCTCTGGCCTATTATCTTTCAGTCCTCTGAATATATTTGAAATAAATATTTATACACCTTATTACAAGGCGATGATTTTTGTTAATAAGTATGAGAATTTGAGTCAAGATAAAGTTGTCCCTGTATTTACTTAATCACCCAGCAATGGAAGCTTGCGGGGAGTGGAGGAACAGCTCTCCCACTCTTAATATCTTCACTAGACGGAGCTGAGTTGTAGTTTTGTATGCTTCAGCCCTTTGTTAGGCGGTAGATCCCTTGGTACGCAGTAGATCAGAGGCGAGGTGGCCCCAGAGCCGGCATGGAAGTAATGGAGAGAAGAGAAATCTCGAACCAAGATTCTTCATTCTTTCAACCGACGTCACTACCGGCTTTTATTAACACATTTAATTAACACAAGTAATGTTTTCAGCATAGATAATAGGTCTCATAGCTCTAGATATAATATTATATTAGTAAATATAATCAATAGTAGATAGTACATAAAATAATTTAAACTAATTTATTTTCTGTATTTGTAGGTGTAAAGGATCAAAGTATATTTCCAAGTAAACGAGACACGTGTCGATCTGCCCGTGATCGACGTATTTTATGAAGATTAAGTCCATCCCTTTTAAAGTAAGAGTTACATTTAACCAGTGTAACCCTATATATAATAACTTCGAGTTCAGGATTTAAAAATCAAGATTTCTTTGAAATTTATTTATTTTTTTAAATGGAATTTGTGAAGAATCATCTACGCCTTTTGAAACAGAGAACCTACATAACCTCTGGTATCTATTTTCACGGACATTTAATGTAATTTCTAATTATCGTATTTCTAAGCGTTGGAGATCTTATTATTTTCTAATCCATGCGAAGGTCCCAAGAAATTAAGGTTCCTGAGAAACAAACGCTTTGCCCGAAGTCAGGTTACTCGCCAAGGAAAAAAGTTTCATTTCTTGCAATTACGTTTTTCTTCCATCTCCATTCTTGTTTACGTTTCTGTTTAATTAAGATTATGAGTGGCCTGAGATCTCCGCCTTCTTGAGCCCAAGTGAACTTCCGAGCTGTAACCGCCTTCTATCGGCACAAATTTAGACTCTCTGAATAAATTACGCTGCCACGTGCGTGGAAGATAATGTATTAACATTATTACTTGAATTGTTCATGTTTCTTCTTACACATATGTTTTCTGCTTCTACATACGTCTTCAAATTAATTTCTTCTTGGCGTTCTTCTGCTCGGGCTTCCGAAATTCAGATGTCCAAATCATATTTTGAATACTAATACAAATTTGCACTCAAAATTTATGTAGTTTGTCTGATTCCTGTGCTCGAATGGTTGAATCAATACAGGGATTTAGCAAAACTCTTAGTTCCAAGCATTGCCGAGGATAGCGCAGTCAGTACAGCAAGCAGATACGGGCCGGATAGCGGAGGAATGGAAATTTGAGTCCCGATATGGGCAAGATTCTCCTCTTCGTTGCGTCCAGATAAGATTAGGGTCCACACATCCTCCTGCCAAATGTGTACCTTTTCCGGGGTAGAGCGGCCGGTTCATGAAGCCGATCATTCACCTCCAACTATTGCCAAGGTCAAGAAAACATTGGTCCATATATCCACTCCCCATACGTCTTCATGGCGCGATGCTTAATTATTTAAACACAGAGACAGTGTTACCTTACCCAAGCTGTAAGCATATTTATACACTGTTTGCTATTAAGCCCGCTGGCAGGTGAAGGGACTTTACAGGTGCATCACAATGCTTTTTCAGAAATATATCCTAAATGGAAACGATAGATTTCAATACCGGTTTCAAATAAACAGCGTTATATTGTAGCATATTTGCTCAAGGCAAGAACTGTGAAGCCAGCAGAGACAACCGTTGCTATGGAATGGCTCTGCAAACACAGCCGTTGTTAGCCAATATCTTCGTAACACGCAACAATGCAGTTATTGGGAAAAGCCACCTTGTTTCTCTGGGATATAAATATGGGGACTGGCTCTCCAGGTTGGGATATTTCGAACCGGAGATAGTATGATATGGCCATGAGTCCCACATGACTCGGACCCGAGATTGACTGCGCTGTTGAGGACCAGCAGAAATAATAAAGGACAGACCCGTCCTCTTGTCAGAGATGGCCCCCCACATCATCAAACCCACAGCTGTGTAGGGTCTAGATGGGCTTGACATCAAGGAAGGCTGGAGAATGATCGTAGGTCGTAATATAACTCTAACTTCGACTTGGACTTAAATGTTGGGAGAGGTGTTTTGTATGCGGTCCTTGCAGAAGCAACATAAGGAGTCGATTGTGCGTTGTGAATTATTTCGACAGTTGGAAGCCAGTTAGTTCAGTTCGGGAGCTCTAGCTGAAAGGTGCCAGCCAGCGAGGACAGGAGCCGTTGGACACGAAAATCGAGGGCGCTACACCGTTGGAAGCAGCTACCAAGCGGCGCAGTGAAGTCTTTGACTGAGAACACTAGTTTATGTGTGACAGTGATTTGTAAAGTGCAGTTACGAGTTATTTATAAATGTTCAATAAATCCGGTTACCAATCCAAACCCAATCTGTAATAACTTTATCACGTGACACAATACTAGTATAATAACACTTAAAGGATGCAGTTCCTACCGGATTACGCACTTTCCATGCGCGTTATTTCATACATTACTCCCTTATGAGAGTAATTTTATGATGTTGAACTGTATTAAAAACGAAGCGACCTCACAAATTTTTGTAGGGATTTTCAGTATCAGATTTCATTAAAATAAATTCAGGGATTCTCGAATTGGAATATGCTTACTGACGGACACAAACTCTCCTTTATATATTCAGTTAAGGCACATTGTGTACGGGAGGCATAGCAAGGGGTTATGTGAATTAGAACTGCCTTTATTTAAAAATTATGAAATTGTCTTATTTTGAAGCATATGAAAATATGTGTATTCGTATCGGATTTACTTTGTCCCAATAGTGACTGCACTGTACAACCGAGCTACATGACTTTGCATCCCTGAGCAACACATTCTTTCTGTTGTCTATTACGAGCTGTCTGGGATTTCCGAAACGTCGTCATTGCGTTCTTAATTACTTCCTTTGAGAGTTCCTTTGAAAGAAATATATTTTCCTAGCTGTAAATAAAAACGCAGTTTGTTGAGGATCAAATTTGGGATTGAAAAGTTAAGTCATTACCTAGGTGCCTGGAGACTTGCGAAAAGTGTTTTGCAGTGAAAGAGCAAAGATGACAACACATGGACACGCAATGAGGTTAAGAATGCGATAATCAGCATTCATGCGTAATACCGTATGCAAGACGCTCCGCTAACTAGGCCACTGGAGAGGGTCATATGAGTAAATACACAGCGATAAGACGCAAGAGGTCCACCCCCAGCCAC
>NW_019732377.1:336584-348934 GCF_002891405.2 Cryptotermes secundus | reverse complement strand
CAGGGAGTAGTACCAACAATTGAAAGAACAGAAAATAGATGGTGGCAGCTTGTATGACAGAAGGAAACTCCGATATAGGAGAATCCTAGCTAAGGGTAAGCTAGGATGGTTGCGTTAACGCCTTACAGCATAACCAGTGGAGGCAAGGAGGGGTACCTGCACACCCCCGACGGCGCGACGTTACCAGGAGTACCAGTTTACGACATAACTAGGGGAGGCGAGGAAGGATACCTCCACGGCCCCTACATGCGGAGTTACAGTGGTGACAGAGGCGGGCTGACTCCACGTCCCCCTGTACCACGGCATTACAGCGGCGGCAGCAGCGGGAGGGATACCTCCATTCCCCCCCTGCGCCGCTAGGACATTACACAGTTTAAATCATAACCTCTGTTTAAGACAGATACTTAGGTGCTAATATTGAGATGTTGTGTTTTATGTCTGAGGCAGGAAAAAGGAAGCCACGAAACAATGTTCCAGAAGTTCTGAAAGCCACCATGACATTTTCTTGGTTTAGTTAGTCATGTCGAAAACTAACCCAACAATCTCTTGTCAGGTTTATTTGGTATCGTGTTCCTATGTGTCATTCTCGTGGGTAACAAACTGCCCGTAAAAGTTTCATGGCTTCTTATATATATAAAAAGAGATGGAGGGGGGGGGGAGTACGACATGCTCCGAAAGCGGAAACTGTCAGAAAGTGACATTTCCGAATTATGGTCAAAGCAGGTATTTTATAACGCACTAATACGAAACAGGTATAAACTGTCCCATTCGCTGCAGCGTGTATTGTCACTTCGTCTACTGAACGTGGAACTACAGCTTAGTTTCTCTCGATCTTGTTGCAAGGACGGAGTTTGAATTCTGGCAGGGGCAAGATTCTTCTCTTCTCCACAGCGTCTAGACCGGCTTTACGGCCCACCCAGCCTCCAATCCAATGGGCATAGAGGGCGATTTTCTTGGGGGTTAAACGGGCGGAGCATGAAGGTGATCGTACATCTTCATATAATACCTAGTTCAAGAATAGTGGAGTTACAGGTCTGAAATAAATTACATTGCAGACGCGTTATATGGCTAAATTTTACTACCATTGTCACGTATATAGTGTGATTGTAGACGGGCTCTGAATTGATGATCGGATTTATTGGACTGTTTGATACAGCGTGTGACTACACTTTACAGTTCACTGTTACATAGACTAGTGTCCACAGTAAAGTCTTTACTGCCGTTACTTGGTAGCGGCTTCCAACGGCGGACGTTCCCCTTCCTCTGGGTTCCCGAACTGTCACCGACCTCAGCCACCAGCCTTTACCAGCAACACCTCACAAGTACTAAACCGCAGTGGTCTTCTCATCAACTCACTAACACACCAGTCGACTGACTGCAACAAAGTCGAAGTTACTTTACGACTGGAGGTTTACCGGCAATCACTTTTCTTGGCGACAAACCCCTCGAGGCTCACAGCCAGATTTTTTTTTGCAACTGAATCCTTACGTCCATAGTCTTTATGTAATATCTTCTCTGACGAGAGAATGTGTTTCTTAAGAAGAGGCATTGCTTCTCTTTGTCAAGTATACACGTACGTATAGCACATATAATATTTTACTACAACATTTTCCTTGTGCACTACATAAAGTGGTCCAGGAGGAAAGTTTACTTCAGAATAGGACACATGTACATATACGATTTTTTTCCCTAGAATGACCAATACCATGACTTCCCAGAATATTGACCTTTCCTCCTGGGACATTCTCTATACAAGCTTTCTGTCAGTTCAGGCATTGTAAAGCAGATCATATCTGTCTTACTTATCTTCCCCTGCAACTGCAGCTTAGTCACTTGAACGCTCGTAAGCTTGACCGCCGCCAAGTTTAAGTCATAATTTTCATAGATGGCTTCACCTTGTCCTCTGCTAACTAGCCATACGTATAACATCTCGACATGGACCGAGCAGCAAACACCGCTTTCATTGTCGCTGTGCAATTGTTTCCGTGGGAACATGCTTGTTTGAGAAGCTGCTACATAGTAACGGCTGTTGTATGGTTGCTTATTTCGCGGTTGTTACCTAGCAACGGTTCTGCATACCACAGTATGTATATATATAATATTGCGACTATTTAGTGACTAGACACGAAGTTTGGATTGCTAATCGGATTTATTATACGCTTATAACTCGTAACTACACGTAATTACAACAGCTTCACTAATCTACACCCTCTACAAAAAAAACTGTAATGCAGCACACATAAAGTCTTTTATATCTTCACCAGTCGTTGCCTAGTAAGGGTTCTCAAAGTGTATATTACTCAGATTCGTACTCATTTCCTTACCTGTTGCCGAATGTCTCGCAACTCCTCATGGCGGCAATTGACTAAGTTGGGTCGGTTTGTTAAATTACTGCTGATCCTCGCCAGCACAGTCGTTCCTCGCTTCAGGTGCCGTCGAGATACATGACCAAGATTTCTGTTCTCTCCTTGACATGCACGTGTTTATAAGTGGAGCCTCCTCTTTGACGTGGAGAGCGGTTGGTCTTTCTGTGTAGGTGCTACGTTTGCTGCGACGTAGTATCAGAACGAGTATATACGCTTCGTCATGGCGTCCAGGTCACTACGGATTCTGTGCGCCCTTTGCCACTGCGCTATGCTAAGTGACATTTATAGAAGACATACAGAGGATTTCTGCCAATGAAGGATTGTACAGCAGGTTATGGCTCAGCTTAATAAAGAACTCCGAAACTACAGTTAGTCGGTTGATTGGTCGTAAACCTTACAGCCACCAAATTTAAGCTGACTCATGACCTGACCCAGTTCAGAGTCGAACTTATTTTACGACCGGAGGTTTACCGCCAGTCAGTTCCCCTTTGCGCAGAGCCTCTTGAGGCTCATGAGCAATTTTTTATCTTTTTTAATAAAACTGAACCCTTACGTTCGTACTCCTAATGTAACATCCTGTCTGAGGAAATGTGTGTGCTCTTATGAACAGACTTGGCCTTTGCCAAGTATACGCATCACACGTATTTGCCGGGCAAGGCTTTGCGAGGCAGATCATACCTATATTATTTCGCTTATGCTACAACAAGAGTTTAATCATTTGAACGGTCTTAAACTTCGCCCAGAAGATAGGAATACTAATCAGTTTCCGAAATATTGCGTGTTTACTGTAATATCTAAAGGCTGTAATATCGAGCGTATTAAAACCATTATTTTTTTATTCTAATTGTATATTATGTCATATTCGCTAATTGCTTCCTGAACTCATCATTGGGCCTAAATTAGCTGATTCTTCGCTGTACAGAAATCTAAAATAAATTCAGGAATTTGCTTGAATATTTGACTCTTAACCTCATTCCCTTCCTTAAAAACAGAAGGAATTACACGATCTCTACGATTTCTGTGTGTATATTCGTCAGCTCCACGTTAGCTGCTGAATCAACTGATTTTCTCGAAATTTGGTATGAGTTTTATGGCATTTTGAACCACCCCAATCTCGTAATTTCTAATTTCTGTAAATCCGTAATAATATGACTGACGTAAGAACTTTTGAAATGGAAGTTATATGTCCATATGTATGCCAAACGTATGATACAGGAATGGTGTACGGTAACATATCCTCAATGTCCTATATATACGTCCCATATTTTTTGGTATTTTTGTTTGCCGAATGTAAAATATGAGCATGAGGGCAATAGGAGTGTTCTCTTTGATTTTGGATTTATGGCAATACATGGCAAGATATACGATTACGTTTCTGAAAACTTCGAAAAGTTAGCCTTCTGAGTACCTCTACATAGTAATCTCCTTGAGAACCTCATAACATCTCGTGTGGATAAGAAAGCCTCTATCCCTTATGGAATCCGTAGGTTCATTACACTGTTCACAATAGGCCATCACTCATTCTGATCCAGAGGAGTCCATACTAAAGTCTAATATAATTACATTAAAATCAGCTTCAGTGTCATTCTGTCAACTACGTCTAGGTCTGAAAAATGCCTTCTTGTTCTTAATATTTCATAAAAAACTCCGTGGTCTGTAGCCCGCAAACGAATTATACCGACCGAGCGATCGCCGCTTGTCAGCGAAGTTAGTTCTAACTTTTAAGAATAGAGTGTGTCACGTGGTCAGCGCAACGGATCCCTATAGCCATTGATCTCTGTAGCCACTATTTCCTTGAAATAGCTCCTCAGTTATCCTCACGATGGTGAGTGGACCGTTCCAGACCCACTACTTCTCTGAAAATCTAGTAGCGCCGAGAATCGAACCCATTACCTCTGGTACTGTAGTCAGTAACTCTAACCACTAGACCACAGAGGCTGTCTAATATTTCGTATGTACGATAAAAAAGGAACCCGGAAATTCCAAGATAAATAACTTCTTTACAAGAGAACATGGTTATAACTTTTTTCATTCCATTAGGTTCTCTCCGTCGCGACAGTAATAGTGTGTCTGTATTTTGCTTTTACAGAGGAATGAAACGAAAAATAAGGATTGTCAGCATTTTATTACATTCTAAAAGTTACAGCACGACGCTGGTGCTAGTGTCTACACGGAAAATGCGGCACCATTTGAAGTAAAGGCTAACATTTTGTGCTTGACGATCTGGTAACAAGAAATCACGCTTCCTGTTGGTCGACATTATATACAAACGTCCTTTACAACATCATATGCTCTAATATACTCCAGTGATCTTCAGTTTTGTTTTCCTGCTTCTTTGTGGAAGTAGAATAAACGACAGTAACAGTGGAAATAATAAAAATCTGTAAATTGACACTTATTCTGAATTAGGATTACAGATTTACTGTTGTCTTTGTAAAAATTTAAAAATGTGAAGAATACTAATTGAAGATATTTATAACAATTTATAGGAGCCGGGATAGCGTAGTCAGTATGGAGACTGACTACGGGCTGGACGACAAAGGTGTTTGAATTTGAGTCCCGATAGGGTCAAGAATTTTATCTTCTCCAAGTCGTCCAGACCTGCTTATAGGCCCCGCCAGCCTGCTATCCAATGGGTGCAGAGGACTTTTCCCCTGGGGATAAAGAAGCAGCGGCGTGAAGCTGATCATTCACCTCCAACTAATGCCGAGTTCAAGAAAATACGGTTCGCTGCGTTCACTCCCCAATATGCCTTCAAGGTATAGTGTTTAATTAGTTAAGCATAGGGACAGATTTACCTTTTTATTTATAAATATTTAATGCGTAAGATTTTCCTATAAGCACAAGTAGGTCTGAATAATAAGGGTTCACGCGGTAGCGTAGTTTGCTGAGGCACTATGCTACAAGCCGGAAGGTCGCGGGACCGAATCCCGATGAGGTCATTGGATTTTTTCAGTTTACCTAATCCTTCCAGCCGCACTATGGCCCTGGGATCGACTCAGCCTCAAACAAAAATAAGTACCAGGAATATTCTTGGAATGTTCTTGGGAGTAAAGGGCGGCCGGCGCGTAAGGATGAAAACCTTACCGCCATCTATGAGCCGATTGTCTGGAAAATGTGGGAGCCTCAGCGTCTCACAGCCATATGGGCCTCCACGGACTGTTACAAGGATACCTTTACTTTTTTTACTTTTAGGTCTGAACAGTGATTTTATATGTCATGCAAATGCTGAAAGTTAAATGAAATTATGAAACGTTTTTATTTTTCGTGCCTTTTCCGTATAAGAGGAGAGATGAAATAATAGTCGAATTATTAGACTTCCACTAATGTAAAGTATTTTCAGTAACCTTAACATTTTGGACAAAGACTTAAGAACGCTTTTGTAACGAAGCTCTTCAAGAGACTTGCGAATAACTTATATGAACATTGGTATTACCTTGTCATTTCGTTAATCAGGACAGTAGTGTATAGCTTGAATCCGGCATTAGCGGTGCGATACTTGCCAAGGAGACCGGCTGTACAAATTGAGACTTAGCGTTCTTTTCTCTGCCCGGAAGAATTCAGCATAGAGTCCCGAAATGGGTCAACGATTGCCTCCTTCCAGGTAATTTCCAAGTCTTCATTGTCGTCTCACATGATAGAATGGTAAACATATTCTTTAGTTGATTAAGAGCCGTTATATAACCATCCATTCTATCAATAATCTTGATGCAAAAGTTCCGTAGGAATTCTTTGATTTGATGATGATCCAAATTTTCAGCTGTACCAACTTACCATATTTCAATTACTTTAAAGAGGTTATGCTGCTTACTTCTGCTGTACAAATGCCCGGTAAAATGCTTCGTTTTTTGGAAGTCATGGGATCACGGAAGGGATTCTCACCGAAAAAGACAGATGAAATGCATTTCCTGTATTCAGCAGATCGTTATATTCTCCTAGATCAAAATGTTCAGAATTACAAAGACTTAATTTACTTGAGAGAATAGAAAAGGAAAATGAAAACTCTTGTAAACGTATTTTAAACGACAATATGTGGATTTTGGGAGCCTGGATATCTCAGTCGGTATAGTGATTGTTTATGGGCTGGCCGACAGAAGGATCGGAGTTCGAGTCCCGGTGGGGTGAAGAATTTTCTCTTTGCCATGTTGTCCAGACCGTTTCGGGGTCCCACCCAGCCTCCTATCCAATGGGTATCTGGGTCGTGAAGGTGACCACTCACCTCCAACTAATGCCGAAGTCAAGAAAATGTGGAGCTGTATATCTGCTCCTCTATACGTCTCCATGTCCTAGTGCTTAATGAGTTAAGCAGAGGGACATCTCTACCTTATACAGGTAGACTTAAAATTTTTACTGAATTGTAAACGTAGAGAGGGATGGAACATCTAACGACCCCTAGCTACATGGAATGATGTTTTGTGTCCAACTCGCAGCAGACTAATAGGCCCATAACCTTGTAGTAGAAGAGGAGGACGAAGAAGGTAATAGAGAAGGAAACGGAGATGGAGAAGAAGAAGAAGGTAATAGAGAAGCAAAAGGAGATGGAGAAGAAGGAAGAGGAAAGGAGAACGAGTTGGCTAAGTCTGTAACACTTCCGAATTACACTCAGGATGTGTCCAGTTTGAATCTCGGACAGTGCACTGATTTCTTCCCTGTGTCCAGGATAATGACGGGATAGTGTCTTGAAATAGCTCATGTCAGCTCCATGTCATGTGCTTCCAAATTCTTCGTCATTCATTTTGCCACTCGACACTTTGTAGGTCTAGGCTAAGCTATTAAGAATATCGTCAAATAAACAAAAAAAATGCATAAATACGGATTATTAATGTCATAGAGACACACTTTTTCTTATGTTTTTAAGAAGAGGTACACAGATTTAATTCTTTATTCTGTATTTTCATTTTGAAAACCAGCGTAAGAACTGCGATATATTGATCACAGTTTTTCATAAACTCTGTTTTCGTTGTTTATAATAATGTCCCAAGCTTCGTAACATGCATATGACATGGATAACTTATTCATATTCGTTTTCAGGAACACATCCTTGGATTTCACTTAATTTTCTTGCAGGATTTATATTGTATTAGATAATATTAATTCATAACCGGAAGTTCTTGTAGATCTGGTAGTGTTCTTGAATATATCCCTCCTCATCTGAAGTGTTTCGCTGCCAATTTCTCTCCAAATTTCATCAAATCAATCCCCGAAGATGAGTTTCGGCCGTAAAATAGTAGAATCATTTCTTGGAGGCTGCTATGAGCTTCAGTCGAAAGCGGACAATAACAGAGGGAGAGAAAGCACAAAATTTTCCGAGAACAAGGGACGTAATGAAGTTGAAAAAAAGCGTCGAAGTAGAGGAATGGCCAGTGGAATTGTAAGTGCATTATTTATATGCTGATCGCAACAGAACTCCCAACTACTGTTCGTTTCGATGGGCGTACTTTGAGAATAATAGGGCCATGTATGTGGCAATTCTGTGAAATTCATATCCATTTAATGGTTCCGAAGTTAAAATAAAAAAAGGTAAAAGATAAAGCTATCCCTGTAACTAGCCGCGAAGGCCCATAGGGTTGTGAGACGTTGAGGGTCCCACACTATCTAGACAATCGGCTTACAGATGGCGATAAGGTTGTCAGCCTAAGTGGGCCCATACACATAAGAGTTTAGCACGCGAGTCCGACTCGGCTCGGGTTCCAATGAGCCAAACTCATCCGTGTATGGGTCGCAAAATTAGGAGTCAGCTCATGCGTTTGTGGTGAAATTAATCTGAGCCCGGCTCCCGAGTCAAGCTCGCCGAGCCGGACTCACGAGCCAGACGCATACATGTATGGGCCCCTTTACTCGCCAGCGTCCTTTGGCCCCCAGCAAGATTCCCAGTACTCAATACTGAGTAGACCCCAGGGCCATCGTGCGGCTGGTAGAATTAGGTAAACTGAAAAAAAATCCACTTCATTGATGAGTAAAAAAAATAAAAAATGTAAAAATATAAAATGTAAATAAAAATCAAAGCAATCCCTGAGCTTTATTAAGGACCACACCGTGAAGACGTATGGGGGAGTGGAGGTATTCTCTGATTAAAATCTGAAGGAGGGTGGTGGCTCAGCGCTCCGGTAGGTGGTGGAATCTACCATCCGCCTTCACTACTCAGTTATTATAACTCCCAGTATTCTTAAATTCGTTACTATGAAGAGTTTAATGATGAGCTTCATTCGTGGGCATGTTCATAAGAGGGGGAAGTGCCTGGGTGGAACCCATTGCAGGTCTGAAATCTGGGGAAGGGAGAAACATTTGTCCTTGACGGGAATAGAATCCCGGTCATTCGCTACATTAACTAGACTATTTTGCCTCCAAAAATAACATTATGTGAATAAAATATTAAATATGTTACCTACAGAAGTGAATTATATTAATGCTTTTATTGGAAAAATTCTTATTGAAAATTAGTCCACGCTATTTACACGATTGTCAGTTGTCATGTCTGAATGAGGCTGTAGTCTCTTTTAATAGTAGACCTTAAACGCTTAATCCTAAGGCGGCGCCATAGCTCAAGCGGTCAGTTGCTGATTTCCCACCGCTGGGGCCCGGTTTGGAGCCCGAATCTTGTCAAGTGGGATTTGTGGCGGATAAAGTGGCACTGAGGCAGGTTTTGTCCGAGTACTTCGGTTTCCCCTGACAATCTTCATTCCACAAAATTCTCCATCACCACAAACACCCGGGGCAGGTACAATAGGCCAATCAGTAGCCGATGTGCCGAGTGGACCCAACTGAACTACACCCCCACTGTGCGAATTTAATTTAAATTCATTACGCCGAGTCCTGAAACGAGTCTTATTGAATTTTGTCGGATATTGATTATATATACTTGGAGTGTAATTCGGGGACTGTAGGGGACAGTTTGATTCCTAATTTTCTGTGCTTTGAAGATAATTCTCCCCGTGTAGATCGCGAACGGTAAGGAAGCCCTACATATAGATGTTATGTTTGTGACAACATATTTTTAGTACAGAGACAGCTTTGAATTCAGGTTTGTTTTCTATTTTCCCTTCAAATAATGTGGATAATTTACCGTCCGCTAAAATGTTTCAGTGATATGTTATTTAGAGTATTAAAGCATATGGATGAATTAAATGCTCGTCAATTATGGTTCTTGCTCTGTTAGGAATGTTCTACCGCCATCTTTGAAACCCATAGAATCGTTCCGTTCTGTTCTGTTACTGATAATGAAGCTGTAAGTAGGATAGACAAACTATCACAGGACATGTCTATTTCCCGTATTACTTGACATTCTCAGGGACGTTGAGTGCAACGTTCTTTTATACCCTCCAACTACTAACAAAATGTTGTATAAGGAAATCTTGAATTCCTTGTATAAAACTGAAGGAGCGGGCTGCGAGACACCAAGCTCTGTTTTATAGCGTTGAAATTGGATTTGTTACCGTATGAAAACCACGACCCCAGCCTTAACCACGTTTTCAACCTTTGGCGCGCTACAGTCTGTAATAGTTTGATTGGTATTGCCACTTTGCAACAAAAGCCATCTACTGCCATGCCATATTATGCACTTCTGCTGGGATTGCTTAAAGATGAGATCCTTTAATTGATGTGCAGCTTTAACCTCACCATGTCCCTTTCATATAAACTTCAGTGTTTTCAAACGAAAGAGGTGTCACAAAAAGGTGGACGTAGAGGTCTACAACAATTCCCAATTAAAAAATCAATAAAGATGAGCTTAGGAATATTGCATACGCACCAGTTGTACAGCTCCACTTCTAAAACAAGCTCTGAACTCTGTTGCTATAGATTCTACTTTGGGGTGTTTCATTGGATTATTTTCGTTCTTAGTATGTGTTCTTATTATAATCCAGAGAAGGAATATCACGAGATTTTAACAATATTTATGGCTTTGCGTGGACACAAGACTGGTGAAAACTGTGATTTATGATCCGGCACACATCCAGAAAATGTCTGCATATTTCTTCAGATGCAGAAGAGTTCACCCTAGACTGCCAGCTTTGTGATCTTTGAACGCAAATTTGTCCCTGTGCTTAATTAATTGATCACAACGACATTAAGACTTAAGGGGGAGTGGAGTTACAATTACATGCTTGCTTAACCTCGGCAGAGGTGGAGATAGATAGTGATACGCCCAGGCCGTTTTATCCCCTGCGAAATATTCCCATCCATCCATTTGAAAGGAGCTTGGCTGAGCCCCACACTTTCTTTGGAAGCTGTGGAGAAAGGCCAAATCCCTTGTCCCTGCCGGAAATCCGGTTCTTCATCTCTCCAGCAGGTGTCCAGTCGTGTTACAGACTGATCCCTCCCGCCCCCGTGGCTTGTTAGGAAATGCAAATACGAACAGTTTAAATCAGTCAAATCCCCTGATAGAAACACAGTGATAGGGCAGCAGTGCGTGTAAAATATTACGTAAGAGCTCCAGAACTTGATATTCTGTAAGGATGACTTGTCACTTCATCCGAGAAGTTCAACACAATTATATTTCCTTCCGTTGCTGCACGAGTGGAGAAAAGGGGAACAAATAGTGCTCTCGTATTTCAGTTAGAAGATCGTAAAAATGGTTTATATAACAGAGTGTTGAGTTGTCTCAAGAAAATGTGCATGACGTTTAATTTCAGGCGGTTTTTTGTTTGTCTGAGGCTTCATAGCTCTAAGTGACAGGCTTAATTTTATACGAGGGTGTATCACATTTGTTTGCACTGGGACGAGTGCTCTCCGCTTGCTGTACATGTCCACGTAAAGTCACATCTGTTCTCACCTAAATCTTTATTCTTTTTTATATTTTTATACATGTTATGCATTAAGAAATTTACGGTTAGTGTACGGACAGTTTTGACTGTTCTGCTTACATCACCAAATGACTATTGTTTGCTGCCAAAGCATGTAATTTTCAGTTAAAATTAAAATAATGGGGCATTTTTAGCACGAATTTGTGTGGCTGTTAATTCCGAAACTTGAGAGAGGTTTAATAATTTAATTCTCGGCTTTGAAAGTTGCCTCTGTAGTCTCGTTCGTGAACTCATGAGGTCGGGTTAAAAGACAGCAACACAATGGCGAAGGCAGCAGGATCTACTTCACGATGACGTGCAACAGAAAATCAGATAACCCCCCCCTCACCACCACCACCGACCTTAAAAATTACTGGCCGATTTCGTAGGCAGCTAATGGTGATATTTTTCCAAAGAAGATGATAAGATAAGATTTATATTACTTTATGCACAAAACATGTTATTGTTTAAAATACTCGTTAGGACCTTTCAGTGAAAATGACGGAATTTCTTGTGTGCGAAGGTAGAGAAAATGTCATTTCTAGTACTAATAAATATACATAAATGTCTGAAAACATGGAATGTTACTGCCACTATTGTAATTTAAAGGGGCGTTAAATTGTTTATCTGTTCCAGCTGTTGACATGTTGTTTGCTGGCTATCTCACTTTCCACGAAATTTTCTTCTAATTCTCGGTAAAATTTTAATTAACTGCCTCTGAATATGTCTATGAAAGGTGCATTACAATATGTTTTCATTCTTTATTAATACTTAGGCTTTTCTTGGGCACGATTCTACAAGTAGTGGAGTTTTTATCATTATGAATTGTGAATCGGCCATTACATGCTGCAATTTAAGAGTCCTGTATGCGGAATTCCTATACAGAATGGTCTAAAACAAGGAGATGCTTTATCGCCGCTCCTTTTCAACTTTGCTTTAGAATATGCCATTACGAAGGTCCAGGGAAACCAGGTGGGACTGAAATTAAACGGGACACATCAGCTATTGGCCTATGCCGATGATGTGAATCTACTGGGTGATAATGTAGATACCATAATGAAAAACACACAAACTTTAATTGACGCAACTAAAGAGGTTGGTCTAGATATAAACACAAAGAAGACTAAGTATATGTTGCTGTCTCGTCACCAAAATGCAAGACAAAATCATTTTTTTTTATTTATTTATTAATCAGCAATCAGAA
>NW_019732377.1:324927-335507 GCF_002891405.2 Cryptotermes secundus | reverse complement strand
TTAAAGATGTAAGTTAATAGAACAATGCCTTTTTTAGGAAGTTCCCTCATCATTTTAGGTGTTATTTGGTCTGGTCCGGGTGCTTTTTTTAGACCCATGGATTTTATCACCTCCTTAATTTCGTTCGGGGTGGCATTCGCTATAGTTTGTTGCGATGTTGTAGGTGATGTTAAGTTTTGCTCTATAGTTTGGTCTTGTTCTTCGTTATGCGGGGTGAATATACGAGCAAAGTGTTGTGCAAAGAGTTCCGATAAGACAAAATCATGACATAAAGATAGGAAACAGATGTTTTGAGAATGTGGCACAGTTCAGATATTTGGTAACAACGATAACAGATCGAAACCTGATTCAGAAGGAAATTAAGAGGCGATTGAACTCGGGTAATGTTTGCTACCATTCAGTCCAGAACCTTTTGTCTTATCGTCTGTTGTCCAAAAACATAAAAATTAGAATATACAAAACTATAATTTTGCTGTGGTTCTGTATGGGTGTGAAACTTGGTCTCTGACATTAAGGGAGGAACATAGACTGAGGGTGTGTGAGAACAGGGTGTTGAGGAGAATATTTGGACCGAAGAGAGATGAAGTGACAGGAGGTTGGAGAAAACTTCATAATGAGGAGCTTCATAACTTGTACTCTTCTCCAAGTATAAGTAAAATGATCAAGTCAAGGAGGATGTGGTGGCCAGGGCATGTAGCACGAATGGGGGAGACGAGGAATGAATATAGAATATTGGTGAGAAAGCCAGAAGGAAAGAGACCATTAGGAAGACCAAGGCGTTGGTGGGTGGATAATATTAAAATGGATATTAGAGAGGTTGTATGGGATGGTATGGGTTGGATTGCTCTGACTCAGTATAGGGACCAGTGTGCGGCTCTTGTGAAAACGGTAATGAACCTTCGTGTTCCATAAAATGCTGGGATTTTCTTGGGTAGCTGCAGAATTGGCGGCTCATCCAGAAGGGCTCAGTTCCATGAGTAAGTAAGTAAGTAACTATGCGGAATGTCACTCTAGTGAGATGATTAAATTTCTAGATATTTGTAACTCATTATTTTATCCTTAATTTTATTTGCTACACATACACGTAAATGGCCCTGACACATAAAGTTAACAGCCACATTTGGCAGAGTCGCAACTGATTTTCATTCTAAAATTACCACCGTCACCAACACTCTTCCAAGCTAAAGGTGAATATGGAGCTTAACAAAAATGCTACAGACCTGAGATTCCTGTTTACGTCATGTGCTACTCTTTTTACTACAGAGTAGTAAAGAGGATTTTCTCCCCGAAAATCTAACGGCCCGAGCTGAAGCTGACACCTCACTTAAATGTAATGCCCAGAAAATGCTTCAGTATACCAAGGTATCCGTTTATTCCATTCTGGTAAATAAAATATTTCCTAATTTCCACGCCCCTTACATTCCTTTAGTCCAAGGGGCATAATCACTGGGACAGCTTTACCTGAGCCAGTGCCTCATTTCGGCAACAGTACAGAGATACAGACGAATAATGTGGTCCCAATGCGTATTTACATTTCCGAGCTCGTATTCAGACAAGTCATGGAGGCCTGTGTATGTTCCCATATATCTCTGGAAAACGGTGTCTATACCCTGATTAGTCCAACACTGCTGCTAGCTCTACGAAAATTCACTCACTGTCTCCACACTCGTGTTTCAGAGTTTGTCTGCAGATGTCTTCTTTCTCTGGACTACCAAACCATCTTGCAGCACTCTGTGGTAATGAGAATTTATAGAGCTGCTCTTTTGCTTCCTCTGGTGTTGGCCTTCGGATAGAAGTTATGGGGTTCTTTCTGTCTATTTATCGCCACTTGATACTGCGCAGAAGATGCAGGAAGAGAGCGCATCTCTAGAATTGCTGCTGTAAATGGAGGTGAGAAATATCTTCATCTTCTTTTCTCTCTGTTTCGTATGGAAGCGCCTTCGAGAACTTACTGAAGTCTGCAGGAGACCGAGAGGTCCCAGAGCTGTTCTTGACCGATCGGTGGAAAGTAGGGTTAGCTAAATTGTGCTGCGTGTTGAACTTGAAGCAAGTTGATTTACTGAGAGGTTTGCGGTATTCATGGGTATTCTGACAGCTACCGCAGGCCGGCAAGGCTGAAAGCAGCACAGACGTGTCATAATATTTCGTTTCCTCTACAAAGGAAACAGATACAAATTTGTAATGCCTTCAAGTTACTCTGATTATGTGTTATTATTAATTTGATTTTAATTTCAGAGCAGAAAGTAAGAAGGTGAAGCTATCCCTGTAATAGGCCGTGAAGGCCCATAAGGTTGTGTGATGTCGGGCTCCAATATCTTCTAGACAATCGAATTTAAGACCTGATGTGAATTCAATTCAGTTTGGAGATTTTCCACTGAGAAAAATTCAACACCAGCCTTCTGCATTATTTTGCTCACGTAAAGGGTAGATAGTTATACGTAATGTACTTTGGCAGAGTATATGCTGGAATGTAATTTTTCCCTGACTCATTTTTGAGTTATAAAATGAAATTGTTGCCATGTAATGTGGCCAGAAGAATGAATTTCGAGTATAATGTAATATTCACTCCGCAGAGATTAAATTCAGACAAGTCAAAGTTGAAAATAAAAGAACCAGCACTACGAGATGGTTAACAACGTTGAATGCGAAGATAAATGTTGCTGGAAATGATACTGATTATTAATATCATTGTTAAGATTTGAGGTTCTCACAGTTGCGTCCATAAAGAGCTCTATCTTATATATATAAACCTGAAAATACAGTTCTAGGAAACAGAGCTTTGATTTTTCTTTGGTTGGATTAAGTATTTTGACAAAATTCCCGGTGACACTAAAGCTGCAAAAGGGTTAGGATCGCTGCTGTACTGTGGGGTATGTTGTGTCCATATCGACTTGGGTGTAAGCCTGTATCCATCGCCTGTCAGCCGTCATTTCGTATCAGAAGCAGCTACTGTAGCAGGAAGCATTTGTGTTCATTCACAGGAGCCGTGACACACACTAACATACGGCGAAAGCAGCAGGGTGTCTGCTGGGAAACTATAATTATATTGCCGCATCTGCTGCTGTCACCATGACGTTCTGGAATAGTATTTTGATATCTGTGGAATCGTGTATCAGAAATGTTCGGACAGTCATACGAAATTACACTGTATACTGAGACTGAGCATTTGCTTCAAGCATCATCATCGGTTGCCTGTGTAAGCCCACGTGCTATTTAATTTTAAAATTTAACACTCGATTTGTCTTCGAGTTTATACTTTACTTTAATTTATAGCAGTTGTGTATACTTATATATTGGTGTATTTGTTTTCTGTGCCTTATCGAAATGTCAAAACAATATTTTTCTTTCCGGTTTAACTTATCATTTCCTTTATAATTGCGTTTATTTTTAGCTTAGCAAATTTATTGTTTGTAGGCACATAAGAGTATTGTCAAGTGTATGCGCGACTAAAGACGGGGTTCGGATTGGTAATTTGGTTTGCAACTACAATTAATTATTAAACCACTGCTGCTTTACACAATTTACGATCACGCCACATCAATTTCTTTAGTTTATCTGCACTAGTATTCACGGTTTATAACACACGAATTATAAAAGTCTCACTAAATCACACATTCCCAATATCACTGTGCTACAGCACACATAATGTCTTCAAATCTTCACAGGCTGACTTCTTTTACTCTTCTCTGCTCCTAGTTGCAATTCGCACTGAACTTACAGCTCACGACTCTCGTCATATAGCGGCGGAACGGACATGGACCTACAGTAAACACATATCATGTGATCGTGATCACGTCGGTCGGATCTACAGAAAACACAGCTTCTTCTATTATTGCGTGTTAGACCGTGTTTATAGAGCTGTTGCCTGACAACGCGTTGATCAACTCCGTTGCAATATGTTTAGATATTCCCGGATTTAATAATTAACCATCTGGAATAACAGCTTAGAACACAGTATTGCTGAGTTAAGGAAGGTAGGACGTTAGTGTTTATAACATTGTCTTATATACATATACACACACATACACATATAGGCCTAGAGTAATATCTTTGCAGCAGTGGTAAAGTTCAAATTTCTGAAAATCTTCTTGACTTTCTAAATAAACTTGACAGTGAGGCCTAAAGGTCATATGGTAAACTTGAATTAGAGGAATAGCCTCAGCTATTAATTCTCGTTGAAACAGAAATGTGTTGGCTGTTGCTTCACTCATCACAAAAATATGAATCGGCATTAAATGTAAAAAGAAGTTGTCTCATATGAAAGTGCCACAAAACGGGCAACGGAATTATTAATCAGAAAGGTATAAAACTAGTTTAGCATCGCATTACAGCCTTCCCACACCAAATGTGGTTCACTTGATGCAGAAACCACTGATGCTTTGAATGTGTATACAGATTAAAACTCGTCCATTCATAAAACCAAATACTCAAAACTGGATACAAATTGAAAACCGCAGATACTTCAAATCCTTGGTTTGCGAGGGATTTATGTGGACCTATGCACTAAATTATAAATCCATGCGAGTTAAACAAGTTTTTGCCACTTGTTACGCGTATTGCCGTTATGGAAACTACTGGTTTCGCCTGCAGGAATATGACAACCATGGCAGACAAAAAATAGATTTGCACGCTTCTCATTTCGAGACCTAAATGTTTTCCTTCGGTGTAATTGCACATTTGTCAATCGATAGCTTGGATCGCAATGTCACATAAAATGATTTGCCTGAATGGGTTAGAATAGCCGTAAGAATTGACACGTATTTGGCACTTGTCCGGTTTGAATCACAGTCTGGGCACTGGCTGTCCTGAGATGTTTCTTGGTTTTCCTCAGTCCTTCTAGATAAATGCAATGACAGTACCTATATTAGGCCACTCCCATGGTCTTTAAATTTCTGTATGTTTTATCGTTCATTAGCGAACCTGAAATCCGACGTAATATAATCAGAATGCTGCCATAAGTACTCGTAACATACTCGTACAAGAATTTATGGAGGAAAATAAAGACAATAATAATCGCAACTGCTATTTAATTTATATTTAATTAAATACACGTGTACAGTCTACACAATCTTTGTGTACTGTTGTGTTGAGTTATATGCAATATTTTACTATAGCACCATGTTTCGAGAATAGCGGCCAATTTCAGTATGTACATTTTTAGCGAATTTCTATTATTTTATTAGATACTGGCCAGTCACTCCATTAATTTAATTTTTAAAATTACAAATGAAATTATGAGGTTAAAATTCATCATCATCTGCAATGGTTGAGCTTGCTAGCCCAGTCGGTCCTCAGACATCGAACCATTCCTGAGAATGAGTAACACCTTTTTATTTGAGCAGGTTACCAGCCTGTTGCAAAACCCCCATCATGGAGGTCCAGGGCTTTGATCTGTTTACTAATACTTGGGTACATTTTCTTTGTTTTAATGTTACTATATTTATGCCAAATAAAACATTTATTGGTTTAAGCTGAAAATTTTTCCACAAAATATATTTTTTCATTCTTCGACCCGCAGGAAGATTCCTGGTACTCATTTATGTTAGAGACTGAACCGGCCCCAGGGCCATAATGCAGCTGGAAAGATTAGGTCAACTGAAAATCCAATGACCTCATCGAGAATCGAACCCGCGACCTTCCGTCTTGTAGCATAGTACTTCAACCAAATACGATGCCGCGTGTTAATAATGTGTAATACTACAGCATTCTAGAGTCAGATAATTATTCAGAATTGTACATTGGATAATAATCATACTCGGTCGTAAATACAATTTATTTATATTCTTTACTCATAATACCAAGAGTATTAAGTTTTATTAAAATCACTAAACTATCTTGTATCGCGCTACGAGTGTACATAAGATCTTTTTAGTCTTTAAACACTGTTCTCACCATCCTATTATCTACTTTTTAAGCGTGAAAATATTATGCTCGAATTTGTACGTTACGTCTTCTGCCTTTACCGCTAAAAACATCTTGATCTAGTAGGAACATCCTTGTGCAGCTCTTTTTTTATTGCTAGTGGGGTGGAACTAAGTCCTTTGTACTGCGGCCACTTCTGGCCTATTGTACAAGCCCCAGATGATAGGTGAGGGTGATTGTGGAGCAATTGGTGGAATGAAGATTGGCAGGGGAAAACGAAGTACTCGGAGAAAACCTGCCCCAGCGCCACTTTATCCACCACAAATCCCATTTGCCGCGGTGGGAAGCCAGCGACTAGCCGCTTGAGCTATGGCGCGGCCCTTGTTGTGCAGTTAGAACGTTCAGTGTCTGTGCTCCTACCACCTGAGACTACCTTATTAACGAATTAAAAACGTGTTTCAATATTATGATGGAGCAACTTTCTAGATGGCATATATAATTACAATTATTCTGACAGCTCAACCTCTTTACATTTTTCCTTGGACGCTATTGTCCTCTTTAGCCATTTCTTAAGGATTGACTGATTTATTTGCAAGTTACGAGATGTTTTTCTTTTTCTGAAGGAAAGACAACTGCCTTTCCCTATATCCAGTTTGAGTGGCCCGAAAGTGGGACTGTGTCACCACCAGAGGCAAGTCAATAGATTTTCTGAAGACATGAATTTTGTCTTTTGACATGTGTACGTAAAAACTTGTCTTCGGAAGTGTGTAGCTGAACCTTAAACTAAAGAATGTAATTTCTTCCACATATGGGGTCCGAGTTCTGTGTCTGAGAAATGCTTTCTTCTTAGAGTCGTTAAGTGATTGGTTTATTCTGATAGAATAATAACTTTGGCTAGTTACAGTCGGCTAATTGGAGACGAATTCTTGTCAGAGGGAACGAAGCGACGCTCCAGCAAGGTAGGTGTCTTCGAGGACTTCACATCTCCACTTCGTCCATGTCGAAAGTAATTTGGCTACGTTACACATAGGTAAAGTTGTCCCTGTTCTTATCTAATTAAGTACTACAACATGAAGGCGTATGGGGGAGTGGATATATAGGCTCACATTGTTTTGACCTCGGCACTAATTGGAGACGAGTGATCAGCTTCACGCCCCTACCACTTTACCCCCGGGGAAAGAGGCCCCCAGTCCCCATTGGATAGGTTGGGCGGACTCCAGAACCGGTCTGGACGACGTGGAGAAGAGAACATTCTTGACCTTACCGGAACTCAAACTCCGACCTCTCGGTCATCCAGCCCATAGCCAGTCTGTATACCAATTACGCTATCCTGACTCCTACTTATCTAAATTAACAGTAACACCGTTCTGGTCATATTAAAAATTTGACTTTGATATGAAAAAGGAATATTGTTTATTGCTTGTGCGGATAGATTGTAATGCTTACATCGATAATTAATAAACAATTCAAAGTTTTGTGTTTCCTGAGAGAGCCTCTGTAGTCTAGCGGTCAGAGTTCCTGCCTATCCAGAGGACCAAGTTCGTTTCCCGGCACTACCAGATTTTTTCTGAGAAGTAGTGGGTCTGGAACGGGGTCCACTCAGCCTCGTGAGGATAATTGAGGTGCTATTTCAAGGAAAATAGTGGCTCCGGTCTAGAAAACCGAAATTAACGGCCGTGGGGATTCGTTGCGCCAACCACGTGACACTCTCTATCCGCTAAAGTTGGCACCGCTCGGTCGGTATAGTTCGCTTGCGGACTAAAACCACGGAGATTTATTTTTGTTTGTTTTGTTTCCTGAGAGATGAACTAGCTTTCAACTTGCAGTTCTCGTTTGCCTGAGTTATCGTCGTTACACGAATGTGAGGGGGGTTTGACGCTCTATTGGAGTCGACACATCAGTTGAGGAGGCTTACTTTTTTAATTTAATTCTTATCATTCCCGTCTAGGTGCCACCTCGCTACACCATTTCTCTTAGACCTATTGCTCTTCTGTTCTGGATGCCTTCATTCTGTTGAGCGATGCAAGATTAATCAAAGGCCACTCATTATTTAATGTATGCCATCATTTCCGTCCGTGTATATTCTTCACGCTAACAGAACAGGCCAGCGGATTATGGAATTACGAGTGTCATGTCATCTCAGACCTCATCATTGGTCATTATCAAGTGACAAAGTGTTTGATAACTACGCGTTGTTGTGTGTGAACTGGTGTGCCCATGAAGAATACTTAAGCTTCACTGCAATTTGAGGAACAATCTATGAATACGACCGTCGATACAACAATAAATGAAACAGATCGTTTACAAACGAAGACGAACATATCTTGATTATTTATAGGTTATATCTGTACATATATAAATAAATATATATATTCGTCTTAGTTTGAAAACGATCCTTTACATTTATTATTGTTTCGACGGTCGTATGCATATGGAATCCATAAAGTTGAGGAACAACTTTGCAACACGTATTCTGTAATACCGGTTAAGATGTAAAAAAAAAAAACATTAGTCCTTTTGTTTCTTCGGCAAACGTGACAACTTGTGTCTCTAAGGCCTCTCTCGATCTGTCATTGCTCCAAATTCATTCATCATCTCTGATCTTCTTCGAGGAAGGAAATGCCGTGTTCCAGAAGCTTACATGATGATGGCCTTAAATCACATAACTTCACCCTTACATTACTGTGTATGACTACAGTGCCTTATGTCAAAATGTAGGGTCCTTTATTAAGACAAGAAATTCAAGATCAAATCACCTACTCTCCTTCGATAGGACACAGACAGCAGAGGAAACGACGCATCGAACATTTCTTCTACTGTTGCGTGTACTCTTTGCAGTTGCCCAGCAGCAATAGGGAGGATGTATATAGAGGCGCACAGACTGATGGGAGGGATTTGTGAAGCACGCCGCTGAGATAGGCTCAGGTGCCGTGACATACATACCAAGTCTCATAAAGACTGGTTCAGGCATTCAAAAGTTTATAAGATGAGACCCACAGACAAACAAAGAGCAAAGTTACCTCATTAAACCTACTTTAATTTTATTAGCCTACTTCCCTTATTTTGAAAAACGAAAATAAAAGTAGGCTTATGTGATCACCATGCTGTCTGTGTGTCTATGTGACTGCATATCCTCCCTATCAGATTTCGAATGGCTAAACTAGTTTTATAAAATTTGGTGTATATATCATGGCAACTGAGCCCATCTCAGCGGAGTACTTAATAAATCCATCGCTTCAGTCTCTATGTCTACATGCGTATCGTCCTGTAGTTGCTACCCATCTGATCGGTAAAAAGATACTGCAGCAACGAATACACAAGCAGCAATAGGAGAATTGTTCGACACATTCTATGTGGTTTGTGAGGTATCAAAGGATAGTAGGTGATCAGTTCTTCCGAGAATTTCTTCTTTCAAAATGAGGAATTGGGCTAATGAGTGCAAGTAAGTGGCTTCGTTGCCTACTGATTATGAGAGTAATCATGTCGCCATGGTTCGAGAGTTTTTGAGAAGGGGGGGGAGAAAACAGAGAAAGATGCTTGTTTGACTCGAACTAATGTATATGCAACAGCGAAGTTAAGATTTCTTTTTGATTTAAACNTCGCTTGGAGACCGGGATCGTGGGTTCGAATCCCACTCAGGGCATGGATGTTTAGTTTGTGTGTGTGCGTTTTTCTGTGTTTGCGTACAGGTAGAGGCCTTGCGACGAGCTGATCACCCACCTAAGGAGTCCTACCGAATGTGTAAGATCTAGAAAAACCGAAGTGAACGGAGAAGTTCATGGAGGTAGGCCTAGGCCCACTGGGGCTGTAGTACCAAGGAAAAAAATATATATGCGGGGGCACGTGTTAGCATATTTGGTTGAGGTACTATGTTACAAGCTGGAAGGTCGAGGGTTCGATTCCCGATTAGATCATTGTTTTTTTGTTTTTTTTTTAGATTTATCTTATCCTTCCAGCCGCAATATGGTACTGGGGTCGACTCAACCTCTAGGAGAAATGAGTGTCAGGAATCTTCCTGGGTCGTAAAGCGCGGCCGGTGCGTAAGGCTGACAAACTTACCGCCATCTGTGAGCCGATTCTCTAGAGAAAAAGTGGGAGCCTCGACGTCTCATTACCTTATGGGGCTTCGCAGCTTGTTACAGGGATATCTTTGCCTTTTCTACCTTTTTACTACGTGTATATACATATATATATAAAGAGAGAGAGAGAGAGTGTGGGAGAGCTGCCCTTACGTTCAGGATGATAGGCAGAAGGACAAAATGAATAGTTGCTGGCGTACTGCACTTAACGCGACTAGAATGGAGTCCTCTTTGAGGTCAAGAAGTGACGTTTTGGTCATTCCTTTGTGTACATGTTACGGTGTAGCCCGAAGCGTGGACTCAAATAAGGCTGTGGAACATGAACTCGATTAAGAGAAACCGGCATTCAAAGACTTTGCTTTTACCTTCCCAGTCTTCACAGAACTTTATAATAATAATGCTGCTCCGACCTGAACACTGTACATATCGCCATCTGACTCAGTTATTAAAGATCTAGCTACTGTTGCAAGGAGGAGGATGTGGGCAGGGCATGTAGTACGAATGGGGAGAGAGGAAGTGCATATAGGATATTGGTGCGAAAGTCAGAAGGAAAGAGACCAATGGGAAGACCAAGGCTTGGGTGGTTGGACAATATTAAAATTGATTTTGGAGTGATAGGATGGGATGGTGTGGATTAGA
>NW_019732377.1:213640-324907 GCF_002891405.2 Cryptotermes secundus | reverse complement strand
TACTACTACTACTACTACTACTCCTGCTGTTACGTTGCTGCTGCTGCTACTACTGCTGCCACTACTACTACTACTACTACTACTACTACTACTACTGCTGCTGCTGCTCTTTTGGCTTCGGCCAAGACGTTTTACATTTCGGAAAGCATAGTGTACTGATTTGTTCGGGGATATAGAATTATTTATCGAAATGACATGATGAGGTCTGCTCATTCCGTAGTCAACATTTAAAAAGTTCTCTTTCGCCCTGCAGGGCACAGACCACGTTCCAGACTCCTTATAACATGCATATATGGCTTCTTGATGGTTTGACCATCTGTGGAGTTGTTTTGCGTGCGAAAGTATTGCCTAAGAAGCGGCCGGTACCGAAAGATTGCATTCAGTTAAAAGACAACGGCAGCATCATTCACTAGGCCACAGGCTCCCTCTCACACGCGGAGTGCGAATCATTACAAGGCCTAAAACCACTTAAAATTTTCACTTAAGTTATATGGAATGAAACGCCACTGACTCTTCTAAACACTAACATCTAGATCAATGAATGGAACAGAATGATACGGGGTACATGCAGTCTCAATTAACTCAGACTCGTTGTGGCTAAACATCATGGTGCTCTCCTTCTGAGCGTGCTTTGCGTATGCAGCCATTGAAAACTGCTGAAATCAGTGATAGGATAGGTTGATGGATTGAAGGATGTGCTCGAATCCAGATATCTGAAAAGGGAAAGGGGAAGGAGCGTGAAATTTGGTTTTTGATATTAAGGGAGGAACATAGACTGAGGGTGTTTGAGAACAGGGTGTTAAGGAGAATGTTTGGATCGAAGAGAGATGAAGTGACAGGAGGTTGAAGAAAACCACACAATGAGGAGATTCCTAACTTGTACTCTTCTCCAAGTATAATTAGAATGATCAAGTCAAGGCGGATGAGGTGGGCAGGACTTGTAGAATGAATGGGGAGAAGACGAGTGCGTATAGAATATTGGTGGGAAAGCCAGAAGGAAAGAGACCACTAAGAAGACCAAGGCTTAGGTGGGTGAACACTATTAAAATGGACCTTAGAGAGATCGGATGGGATGTTATGGATTGGATTGATCTGGCTCAGGATATGGACCAATGGAGGGCTCTTGTGAATACGGTTATGAACCTTCGGGTTTCATAAAATGCCGGGAAATTCTTGAGCTGCTGCAGAATTGGCGGCTCCTAAAGAAAACTCAGCTTCAGGAGTAAGTAAGTACCTGAAAAGGGAAGCCAGGAGCAAGCTCTGTAACACCGAAATGAAAACTGTACTTATGTATTGGAAGGGGGTGAACAAAAGCTGAGGACCTTTGGAAGAAAAATATCTGAGTCAACTGGCAAAAGGAAGGGTGGTGAATTGTGAGCTGTGCGACTTACATAATGCTCCTGAAATAATGAAGACTGTCAAACCGATGAGGCCCAGGTGGCTAGAACACCTAGCCTAAGCAAATGAGATATCTCCGTGTAAGAAACTAAATTCTTCCAAGCCCGAAAGCACAAGGAGGTATGGAAGACCAAGCTTAAGGTGCGTGGATAGTGTACAGAAATATCTCAGAATCCTTGGTATAAGTAGATTTAAAAGGAAGACGTGGACAGGACTCTATGGAAGAGAGCCATGGAGGATGCTAATATCCATACAGGGCTTAGCACTTAATTGATATCTGGATTTCATAATGAGATGTAGGATATCGAAAAGAGTCTCCCTGGAACCAGTTAGATGGTGTTCTTGCTATTTTCTCAGCGGAGACCGCCTTGGTTTCTGAACTTAGTAGTTCAGATTTATAGTGTCATAAATCCTGCACTCTACAGGACTAAGCTAATACGCCATGGTATTGAAAGAACTGCCTTTCTTGAACGACTGTAACGTGGCATAATGACCATTTTCTCATCTCTGGTTGAAAGAGGGCGATGCTCATTTCCATTTAAGCACAAGAAATACTGGGGACCCTTGACTGGACTCAGGCAAGCAAAGAGACTCTTACGAGGACCCTCTGCTAAAAGAGCGAAGGAACTGTTGAAGTTAAACAGGAACCAGCTACGATGGGTGGTGGGTCTAGTTACAAGACACTGTCACCTTAAAAGACGCCTCTTCAAACTGGGACTAAGTGATAGTCCCACTTGTGAGAGGTGTTAAGAAGAAAATGAAACATTCACACATATCCTGTGTGAATGTGAGGCATTAACTCATTTAAGACTACGTCACTTGGGTCAATATTTTATGCAACCAAGAGACTATTTCGACGCCCACACGTACAAAATCCTGTGCTTGATTCGAAGCGCAGGATTGCTGCGGGGATAATAAAAAGGGGAAGCACAATAGATCACTGTAGGGCGCGGTGCAAAGGCCGAGAAGACCCACCGCTTACACATTCATTAATTCATTCATTGCTATTTAAACATATCCGACTTACACCCACGTAACCAAGAAAATGTAAATTTTCTTCACAACAGAAAGAGGACGATGAAAATATAATTACTTTTTTGTTTCATTGCTTTTCTCCTATCATTACTGCTGTATTCCTGAGCTTTAGTACTTTTTTTTTAATTTATAGAATATATGGACTGTATATTGAAAGGGTCACAATAATTTCCCCACATCCTCCAATAAATTCAGCCATTTGGGTTCTGAAGAGTGAGTAGAGTTTATTCTTTTTTAATCATTAACGATTTTGTTCATTAACATATATTGCGCTGCATCCAAACCTTTATTTCTTCTCTTCTTACTTTTGCGAATGTTTAAGCTGCCGCCTGATTTTCATGTTCTCTAATACGTTTATACGTACATTGGAATGCTGACTACAACCATTATTTGGAACTCACAATATGGCGGCTTCCTTCATACTCTGTGTTTGTAAACGTCGTAAAACTACATGAACTCAGTTACTAAAAGGCATACAGATTACTAAAATGCTTTGAAGTCTCGTCGACTCTCCCCTCTGTTGAGCTTGTTGCTTTCTTTCTTATTTTAAACCCTTGACGAGCAAAGCAGTTCTTTGTTGGGAGCTTGGTCAATAATCCACTTTGCAGAAGTTAAACCTTCAAACTAAGACACAGAAAAGGGAAGCAAAGATTAAACTTAAAAAGAACGTATAGGCGAAGAAGTAGTAGAAGAAGAAGAAGAAGTCAGAATTGGCTGAGGTGCGAATTAAGGAATTTCATTTACTACACACCGGGCTGCTGATCACAGTGGCCACGCGGTCTAAGGCATGCACCGTCTTCGCTCCCTCGGAAGCCGGGATCGTTGGTTCGAATCCCACTCAGTGCATGGATGTTTAGTTTGTGTGTGTGCGTCTTTCTGTGTTTGTGTTAGGTAGCGGCTGATCTCCCGTCCAAGGAGTCCTACCGAATGTGTGTATAGTTAAGAAACTGTAAAAGCGGCCAAGATCCGAAAGTTCTGTAGAGCCATAGAGAAGAAGTACACCGAGCTATAAGCATGAATGTCCGGTCACGGTAGCCGAGCGGTCTAAGGCATGTACTGTCTTCGCTCGCTTGGAAACCGGGATCGTGGGTTCGAATCCCACTCAGTGCATGGATGTTTAGTTTGTGTGTGTGCGTCTTTCTGTGTTTGTGTACAGGTAGAGGCCTTGCGACGAGCTGATCACCCGCCCAAGGAGTCCTCCTGAATGTGTAAGATCTAGAAAAACTGAAGTGAACGGAGAAGTTCATGGACGCAGGCCTAGGCCTGCTGGGGCTCTAGTGCCAAGGGGAAAAAATAAGCAGCAATGTCTGCAGTCACAGATATTTCTGTACAGGAATTATGCTTTCTCTTTTTTATATAACCACACTAGTAATAGCAGCTGAATCTGACAGAAATAAAGTGACGTCACAGTTAAGTTACTCGATCGATCCTTGTTTACTATTTTTCCTTCTCTTTTGCCTTCGACTCCAGCCTCGGACTTCCTTTTTCTTTACCTTGCTCTGAAATGTTTTCCGGGATTCATTGCGAGTGAAGCTGATTCTCACAAGAGTTTTGCCATTTCAGGGCAACATATAAAACTACGCAAACTGTAACGTTCAGAGAATAATTTGAACGTACGGTTCCAGTTTCAAGCCGGAGGCCAAGATTTTATATTCCTCATAACACAAGACTCACAGCTTGTAAACAAAAATATGATTTTCTTGTTCAGAACTAAAAAGAGGTTATTCGAAATTTGAAAATATGTCACAGTGTTGTGTTGCACATGGCGGTTTTAATAAACATCTGTAAATGTATTAATACATTGTCTTACCTAGGAAAATTAGTAAAACGGTTGGCCGTAAAGTCAGTTAACTTAAAATTCTCGTATTAAAGGGAACGTTAAGCAGTCTGCCAGTTAATTTTCAGGAAGATATCACTGCGTTATAGAGTTATGACTTGTAAATGGAGGATGTTCTTTCGAATAATTGTTTGCAAGCAATAGCGATATTTGTAACTTATTATAGTGTATATATTTTGCTACTCGACCGCCTCTGTTGTCTAGTGGTCAGCGTTCCTGGCTACAGATTCAGAGGTCCCAGGCTCGATTCCCGGCGCTACCAGATTTTCTGAGAAGTAATGGTTCTGGAACGGGGTTCACTTAGCCTCGTGAGGATAATTGAGGAGCCGTTTCAAGGAAATAGCGGCTCTGGTTTAGAAACCCGAAATTAACGACTTTGGGGATCCGTTGCGCTGACCACGCAACACACTCTATCCGCTAAAATTAGCACTAACTTCGCCGACAAGCGGCGATAGCTCGGTCAGTATAGTTCGCTTGCGGTCTACAGGCCAAGGAGTTTTTTCTGTTGTTACATTTTGCAACTTGTTAATTGACTTCTTGGCCACTCTGTATGTAAATACTTCTGAGAAGGCTTGAGATTAAAAGGTGATAAAGATTGATTTACGGAGAGCTAGGTTTTGTTTTAAGGTGCATGAAGATTGCATTTTTCTCTTTTTACAGTATATACAGCAGATTTGGAGTAAATTATATAACTGAGTCCTATTGATCAATTCCTGTTTAAGTTATTATCAACGTCTTCTTAATAGCATTCATATCCGTGTATTACTCTTCTTTCTCGAATGATCTAAAATTATTAAATCTACAGACTTTAAAATAGATATAATTATTCAGTTAGACGAAGAGTAAAAAAAGATTATATTTAATGACTTGGACGGGCAGTGACAAGAATATAGCGAAACTGCTTTTTTCTATTTCCTTGGCACTACAGCCCCAGTGGGCCTAGGCCTACCTCCATGAACTTCTCCTTTCACCTCGGTTTTTCTAGTATTACCGCCGTCACGTTAGCCTGCACGTTTGACGTCACTTTTTTTCTTTACTCTGTATCCGCTCTGTGAGACTTCTAGCCCCACAAGTTGGTCGGCACCTATTACTCGCCACTTATACCTGTCTTCGTGCCCTTTCGTTGGTCTCCACTTTCATCCGCCGCTTCCTTATTGCTGTCTGGTTCAGGGTAGGGTGTGAGATTACTCTGAATTTGAATTTGTATGGGCGCCAGTGGACTTGGGTGAAATCCACGAATTTTGAACGGGGAAAACAAAGGGGGAGATATGGATAGGCGGGCGTTTGGGGTTCCGACTGCTCAGACGGTAGGACGAGATTCTGTCTCAGGGCGACTTGTGGCCCTTGCTCACACAAGGAGAGAGAGAACACTTAAAACTCACACTTCACTCAACACTGTTGCTCTTTGTTTGCAGATGTGAACGAGAAGTACCTATTACACTTTTGAATTTGTGTACCGGACTCGGCAAACACCGATTTAACGTCCGGGTGCTCACTCCGGTTACTCACTAAGGCGACTGACTCCAGTTACTCCCATTTGGTTACTCACTCCTATTATTCCCTTTTTGCGACTGACTGCTCTGGAGAGGCAGAAGTCCCGACGATTCCGGAAACGCCCGGTTTCCTCTCCTCTGAAATTTTGCTGATTGGCTGAACCTAAAATTTGGGTGTTACTCTCATTTATATTCCGCCAATCCCTAACGAGATCCATGTTAATTTGGGCCTAAGTACAACACGGTCCCTCTGACAGCCCTCAAATAAATGAAGGTACGCTAACGATCGCTCGGTACGCCTCTCTGAAAATTATTGCGACTCGTATCTGTCAAGTCTCAAATTTTCAAAGACTCGCACCGTCGAAGTTAAGCATTGAAATTCCCAGAAACACAGCGGGATACTTCCTGCTCCGTTCTGGGCTTTCAAGTGACCTACAGCTTGCGTGTCCCTCAGAAAGACCAGATGTCGTCCTTGGCGCCTACTGATGCTGGGGTCAATTCCGTATCATCTTTTGTTAACAGTAGTACAGTTCGTTTACATGTAGTACATTGTAATTAAGACTGTAAATCAACAACATTGCTGAGGTTCCTGCGTGGTGCGGTTACGTTAGATCTTACACATTCGGTAGGACTCCTTGGGCGGGTGATCAGCTCGTCGCAAGGCCTCTACCTGTACACAAACACAGAAAAACGCACACACACAAACTAAACATCCATGCCCTGAGTGGGATTCGAACCCACGATCCCGGCTTCCGAGCGAGCGAAGACAGTACATGCCTTAGACCGCTCAGCTACCGTGACCGGTTTCATTGCATATTACATTGAGAAAATTGGTGTAATCTCTGTTCTGTGTAAATTTTAACATCAAGAAATATTTAATAAATTCTGACGGTGTATGAATAAATGTCAGTCTTGCATCAATTCGTGATGATAAAAGTAATTCATGAGTTTGATGGAAATTAAATGATACGCTCGTCCGTAATTCAAAGAAAGTACTAACAACTCGCCTTCATCTTAGCTTACAGACAGAAACGCCAGTCTTTCTTCTGATGGATGATCTTCACTAAATTTAGTTTAATAAGCTCTCATTAGTATTCTTATCCATTTCCTCTTTTCTGAGTAGCAATATTAAAATTCCCTTCATATTTCTGCCAATATTATCCTTTATTTTTGGACAATTAATTACACCAGCTCACTGTCAGTCGGGAACGTGTTCTGGATATCTGGTTTCAGTTCATGTTGGCTATCCTAGTCCGGTACCCAGGTATCAGGACGGACGTGAAGCCGGAGTCACCATCCGTCATTGCAGGTGGCCATCCCTACCCAAAATCGAATTCACAAATACTCAAGCAAGTGGGCTCAAGTGGCAGCTCTTGTCTTATAGTCTGGAGGCCCTCGGTTCGAATTTCATCCACTATCGCCTACCCAGAATGAGATGTTTCGTGGGTTTGCTTAGTCCGTCATTACAAATTTCGGGATATCTTAAAATAGGTCATGACTCCTATCCAATCCAGTGCTCTCTACCATCCAATGAATCGGCGCTATAGTCTGCAGTCTGCGGTATTCACGGTGTCATGAAACAAACCACATGATTTGCTTCAGATTCTCACGGTGGTGAATATGGAACACACGGTCTTCTGGGCTCACGAGAAGTGTGGTTTGAAGAGGATACGACGTTTCGGAGAAAACTTCTCAATCCATATTCAGGGTCAAAAATGAACCCAACAGGAAACGACAAGAACCAGACTGAAAGCTGAGAGGAGGGCTGGTTTCTTGTTTGCTTTACGCTTCAATCTCAAAAATGGGGGCGATATGTTCCTCCGAAGCGTTTGCTTGTCTACTAATTACACTGTTTCATGACTCTACAAACCATAAATAAATAAGATGTATGATATTATTCTATTTGGATGTCGTTGAGTGTGGGATAAACCGGAAAACTCGCATACCTGAGTTGTCTGATCCGAATTTCCTCATTTGATAATTAAAGACACTCCTGTGACATGTATTCCGGATGTGCTCGGACCGAATATCAGCACGGTTACCGAATGCAGAGGGCGAAGCCTTCATTTTCTACTTAATCGTTCGATACGAGTTTCTGGAGGTCACTGTCAGAAAGGCCGCTACCGTTTCTCCAAGAGTCTCCCTACGTAATGACATTGTCATATCACAGGTTCTTGCATCTGCAAATGCACGACTGAATTGCAAAGCCAAACATATTGCAATCATCTCAAAGCGTTCCAGTTGTGTGTTGATTTGTGGCAGTCATACGAAATACGTGTATCAGAGACATCGCTTCGCCTTTCTCTCTATAAGGATATGATTTGTGTCCTTATACATTGGAATTCTGCTACTCGAAATAAAAGCAAGCGACTCCGGTCGATCCCTGGGTCTGCTTAGCAACTTGTTACTCTATTTCACTTCCGGAAATGGAAACTGTGAGTAAACCTCAAATTTCTCTCATTGCTATGTTGTTAACCAAGTTCATGGACCAATTAAGAGCGGCCGTTTACTTAAGAACAGTTAAACGAAGGTTTCGAAATCTTCTCTAGATTTTCCCATTCGTCGGCACGAGTTACTTCGAGAATAAGACAGATGAAAGAAAGAAAGAAAGAAAGAAAGTTCTCTACATCCTGATACGCTTCAGTTAAGCTGCTTAATTTATTTTTCATGTTCTAGAGAACGTTAATTAAAGACGTTAAGTAGTAACAAAAGCTTCTTCCCTCTGTGGAAAATCCAGTCTACTTTAACAGGAAAATACAGGATTAATATATCGGTGTTTTTCTTTATGTTTGTGGGAGTGTCTCTCCCAAATAAGCTTTTAAATAATGGATGACTTTCCCTACTATTGATAAACGTAACATATCGGTTTGCGGCATGCTCCATGTAGTGGTAGGCTCAGAAATATCATTTCGCTATGACGGAATTCGATACTAGGTGAGAACTAATCATCGCCTATTTCAAGAGATACTCTTGAAATTAGCTATGCATTTCTGGTAAAAGCCAGGAAATGTTTAAGCCATGACCGCCGGTATATCGACCAAAGCTGTAATCCTGTGCCTCATATATGCACCCCAGCGTTTAACCATGTGTAAATATTCTTATCAGCCATGTTTATAATGTTTGTACATGTCTTTGTAATGTTACACAAAAAACACACACATTAAGCTTAAGATGAAATCAAGAGCAGGAATATTTTAAACAAATTTTGGGAGATTCACTGTAGCGTGAAGGTCATATAGTACGTCATGGCGTCCGTATCTGAAATAAATAAACGAGAGAATAACAAGTAGGCAAGCACATCTTGCTAACAAGGATTTCAAAGATAGTACATAGTACATTCCGAGTTCAAGATGCTTTTGGTTTTTTATAAAGAACACATAAATAATATAGACATTTGTTTTGTAGAAGGTTAGACCTTTAATGAAACTATGTTATTTACTGTGAATACTCGAGTAAGTAAGTAAATGTAAAATCAAAAGATATCTCTCTTCTTGGCCTATTATGTACGCTTACACTGTTTAAAGAGAATCCACGTTTCGAAGGAACATATTGCCTGCATATTCATTGTTGAAGTTTAAGCCAAGTAAGAAACCAGCATGAAACAGGCAGTAAGCTAGTATTCAACTATGAAGATGTAGGCGACATACACCTCCGAAACGTCGGTTGACTTTCAACGGATTACACTATATTATATCACAGAAGATGCAAATATTCATGACCACTGTTGTGAGAAGCTTAAATCCTAAATTTTAAATACATTTAACTCTGATTAAATAATAAATATTACTAGAAATTTTCTAGAAGTCTGGCTTAGCACCCGCTAAGCATTTTATAGCGTGCTGTGTCTTCAAAAGTCCTTTATTAACGTCTTCGAACAGTGAAGATTCTTCACTTTCCCGAGTTCACGTAGTTATTATTAGGCGGATATTCGGCAACTGGACTCAGCGCCATCTCGTTCCAGCTTCCCTTGCAGAGCTCGACTCAGCTGCCAATCCTCAACTACTTGGGTCCCAGGTGGTCGGCCATTTCACACCAACTCCATGGTTTTCTCTTCACAGGCTGAATTTCAGCTTGGAACTAACATTGAACTCTCTCACTCACCAAAAAACTACTTCACTCAATTGCACTGCACTCAACCGCCCTGAGGTCCCCGCTATATAGCCGCGGGGCGGACCCAACAGAAAACACCGTTCTTCTACTGCTTCGCGCGTGTTCGTTTCTGCGGGAACGTGTTTACCGATCAGTTGCTTAGAAAGGGATTGCATAACGTCCTTGTTCTATTATTGCGCGCATGTATGTTTTGGGCGTTACCTAGCATCGGGTGCTGTGTACAGTCACCACTTGAGAACGGGTCTATACGCCATAGTATATAATAACTACTGTAAGATTCAGCAAGCATATTTAAATTCCTGCCGAGAAATGTTCTCACGTTCAACTAAGACATCTACCACTGCTGAGCAAGTGTTGAAATAGAGGAGGTAAGTTTAGGGGTGTCTTCCCCTGCACTCGGCAGCAGTGTCTGTGTAAAGCTTTTGAAATGAATGGAAATATCTTGATGTTAGATTAGAGAGAAGTGATGAAGGGAAAGTTCTAATTGGGAACACACATACTTCCCTAGCCTAAATTGTACTTTTTATGTAAGGCCAACATTCTTTGTAAAGAACTCGCCACATATTGTCGCCACTCCGAAAGCGGAAATTTGTAACGAAGCCATAGCCTCGTACGAGCGTCCTGTGACGAATAGGAAAATTGTTCATTATGGCCATTTGGACTTCGATGTTGGAGCTCCTGGCTGGGTGTTTTACTTATCTTTCTGGAAGGGGCATTCGAGAGACATTGAAAATGGAAATCGAAAGAAACAGTCATAACTATTCACTAATGAGGAATCGGTTGAAAAATTCGGTGTGATTTAGTCAGTGGAATTCCGAAGAGACAGTCAAAGAATAAGTAAATATTGTCACATGAAGGGGGGGTACGCGTGACGAAATGACGGGTTCTAGTCTAGAATGATGGGTTCTAGATTGGATTTATTGACAGCTTTGTTACACGCACTCTCTTGATTACACTGTAATACAGCTCTATCGCTGACTTACATGCACCTTATAATCCACTGCACCGTCTCACACACTAGTCTTCTAAATCACATTGGCATTCCTGGTTCCACTGCGTTTGCTTCCTCCACTCTCAACTACTCTTAACTCATACTCCATTTTCAATACTGCCTGAATAGTGTTCGCTGTTCCTTTTATAGGTTCGGCACGGACCGTATAGAAAACACATTGCTGCTCAGCGTCAGGCGTGTCTACTCACGCATTGCCTAGCAATGGACACCCTACTGTTGCGTGACGTCAAAGCCTAGCGGGGAGGGTGTTTACCGAGCGTCGCGTAGTAGCGGGATGAGTGGGGATATGTGATGTCACTCGCACTTCCTGTTGCGCCATCCAAGCGTTCACAGAGTTGCCGCCTAGCAACGCGCCGATACAATCCACAACTCTCCCGTTGCGCGCGTTCCTCGAGGCCTCTGTGGCTCAACAGTTCCTGCATAGAGCCAATACGCTACAATAAAATCCGGATAGGTACACCTTGGTGAAGTTCGGAGAGAATATTTCAGAAATTCCAGTGTTAAACTGGCAGCCATCCTGCGACTGTAGAAATAATTAAAGTAGAGAAGGAAATTTTCGTAGAAATGTCTACATAACGATAATAAGTGTTATCAAGAAGTATATAAGTATAAGTTTTAAGTGAGAACATTTGAGTGGTTAAATAGAAGCAGGGTTTGCGTACCTTGTAGACCGAAATAAAGTAGAACAATTATTTGGATGGGAATATGACATGGTAACCAGCAGCATCCTCATTCCCCTTTCGAACTGTATGTTCTAAAACGTCACAAACTTGTGTATTTACCGTCCGTTTTACGATCCTTTCTGTGTAATGGAGATTTCTCGTCTCGGTTACGGAAGCACAGTACTTACTCCCTGAGATGCAGGAGCTCATTGCCGGAAGCTTAACCGGGACACTGTTAATCGATTTACCCCCAGAGCCTTCTCACTTACTCATCTTAACCCCTAAAGTGAACGCTGTGTCTTCAGCAGTTATGAAATAACAGTGGAGACGAAGATGGTGCTGAATGGTGGACGCTTGTAAGGAAAATATATGAGAAGAAAGCAGAGAAAAACAGAGTATGAATCATTGGCCTTGTAAAGGGCTGACAGCAGGGGGAACGAAGAGGCATTTGAGGAGGAGAGAGGTGGATAAAGAAGGAAAAATACAATCAGATAAAGATGAAACCAATAAAGGGAAAGTATATTGGGAAACGTTGGGAAAAAATAGAACAGTAAGAAAAGGGGGGAAGAAGAACAGCTATCAGTAACTTCGTAGAAGACTGTTTTAACGGCCCATAGCAAGAGAAAAGCAACACCGAATGTTCATGGAAGGAGGCTTTTCCCCGTCCATCAAGATCAGATATAGGCTTCCGTGACGTGCTCAGGCAGAAACCGTCTTTACTCCTCATGTGATTTCTAATGTTTCCCTGCTGATGCAGCCAACGAAGCATGATGCGTTGGAGAGAATACTGATTTTATTATATAGGATATGAACCCAAGATTGTGTGTTCCGTCTCAGCTGACTTGTTCGGATGGTAGAGACGGATATACAGATGATAATCTTTAACCGGCGCAGACCAGTGGAATTCCGCAGTTCTATCCGCCTGCCTATAAGAAAATTGGGTGTTGTACATGCCAGACGTATTTTCAATCCTAGGTTACCCTTCACTGGCCTAGCGAAGTTGGAAAAGCCAACAGATTTAGTAACGTGCTTGAATTTTCCCTGCCAACGCTCTTGCTCGTGCCGACTCGTGTACAAGAGAGTCCGAGGTTGCATCGTGTTGGAGTCAAGATTCGACTACAGCTTTGCTGTGACATTCGGAAAATTCCATCAAGCATTAATCATGATTATTTAGCGATGCTGTATCACCCAAAATACATATTTATCTTCATGTGATATGCGAGGAACTAAGGACAGGAAAGAAAAGCAGTAGGGTCTACTTTAAGATAAGTTTTCCCCGCAGTTTCTTTATTGGATTGAATAATACCACAAAAGAAATCAATAGCTGTATTTGGGGGGAGATTTGAAACAAGTACACCCGTAACACAAATCACAACTGCTACTGCTTGAGCAAATGGGGTCGGTTATTTTTCCTTACGCTATTTAACGTGGTCACTCACCCGAAGGTGAGAACAATAACTGAGGGTGTGTGAGAACAGAGGTCTGAGGAGAATACTTTATCCCAAGGAAGAGGCTCAAGTGGCTGCAGAAAACTGCATGATGAGTGTCTTCGTATTCTTTAGTACTCAACAAGCATTGCCTCGTATTTGGGTGACCAAATCTAGGAGTCTGAGGTGAACAAGACATGGAGCCTACATGGGTAAGTGAAACACTCAAACGGCATTTTATTCCGAAACCGATGTGAAAAGAACATTTATGGGAATCAATGACTGATTAAATATATAAGAAACATACTTCTACACGACGTTCCAATTTGAAGTAAGGTCAAAACGTACATATTTCGAACGGGATTCGAACTGCGAACAGACTCTCTGAGCGCTCAGAGAATGTGTTCATCTTAGACCGTACGGAACTTATAATCCTACATAAAATATATAAGTATATCCATTGCTGATGAAGGTTTCTTCTTGTACTACACAGCTGTTACCAGGTTAGAATTTGATGTTTTACTATGTTTTGCAGAATTACAAACTAGTACGAATATTGTCTGGCAATTTTGTAATGAACCATAATGTTGTTTGTAAAATATTTATAGAAGCAAGCTCGCCCTACAATAGAACCCGGAAGGTCGTATTTTTCTCAACACTCGTCTAGTTGAAGTGAATCGTAATAGGTTTCAGAATATGAATCACTTTTCTTTGCAGCTCCAGAATAGATCAGTAAGTGATCACCCATCAGAATAAAAAATTACATCACGGAAAATAATGTAATTCCCTCGAGGTCCTACTAGCAGAAAAAATTGATTGATATCTCATACAAAAATTTTATTTCAGTGTCCTGCTTTATTAATCGATTCATTGGTGTTAATTTTCGCTCACGAAAATGCAGCTTTCTCAAGTTATTGATGGCTTCGTGGTTATTGCCGGTCTAGAAAAACGAAATTAACTGCCGTGTGGATTCGTTACGCTGACCACGCGACACCCTCTCTCCGCTAAAGTTGGCACTGACTTCGCCGACAAGCGGCGGTCGCTCTGCCGGTATAGTTTGCTTGCGGACTCAAGCCAAGGAATTTTTTTTTTGTTTCTTTTGTGGTTATTGCTGCACTGGCAAGATTTGTTCATGTATAACTCACTGCAAATCACAGCGGTAACATTTATTTGCAAAGGAGCACAATTTGTCTCTTATGAATGGACAATTCGTATAAGATAGGCGACTCGCCTGTTCCGGGCTCTAATAAAGTTACTTCGTCTTCCAGCGTCCTCTTTTTCTTCATGTGTCTAGTCTGCTAGACGAACGATATTTATGGGCTTTAAGTGGAATGCCAGCCTCTTCTTGTGCAAATCTCTTTTCCATTTGTCTTCATAGTTTGTCGTTTTTTATGTAAAGGGATGCTAACTTAATTGATCTGTTCTAGTGCAACCGATGGCACTTCTTAATATTTCATTAAGAATTCTGTCGCAGTGTCTCGAGCCTTTACATTTACACGTAGCTATCGTATAAGAGCAGTGGGACTGCTCATTTCAGGGGCCTCGATTCAAATTATAATTTGCCGCAATCTCCCTACAGCAATCTTCATCTGCTAGGGGATATGGATTGAGGTGAAGGAGGCGATAGATCAGCGTTGGTTAAGTACTTCTGAGAAGGAAAGAAGCGATGTAAGACGGGTGATAACATCTTTAACCTGAAGCATTCAGGAAATTCGTGGACCACTGGATCGAAGGCGTCAAAAAATTTGTTTCACTTATTACGTAACTATGTAGATCAGAGGTCAGTAATCGATATGTTTGAATATTAAATATAAAATCCCATGAGAGATCCTTTAAAGAGGTCAAGGCAACTCATGTGTGTGAATGTATTTAGAGGGGCAACAGTGTTAATGGCTATATACACCATGTAAAAAATCAGATGGGGCACACTATATGAAGTCCAGTACACAATTAATTTTAAAAGCTGCCTGTTTCGGACTTTAAAGTGGTCAAACATTTTTATAAAATGCTCAGAAAAAATAACAGTACAATAGTGTATTAAAATATGTGTAACTCAATAAAAAGCTCTATATGGGCCAGTTAAAACCTTAAAACCTAAACGGACATATAACGGCTTAAAATGGAGATAAAAGCAGAAAGGCTAAATATATTTATTTCCTGCACAACGAAGGACTTCTACGACATTGGCTACTTTACCCTTGAAAACCTCGGAGGAAGTCGCGCAATGTGACTTGAAGGATACATGTAGGACGACCTACATATTAGCGAGGGCATTGTGCAAGTGTAGATGAAGAACGGTGCGGGGTTTAGCCACCTTCCGTGTTTCAAAGTCTGGCTTCGTTATGTGTTATGTTCTATTGTTTTATGTGGCTACTGACAACAAAATCATCTTCACTTACGTTGTTCATTGCTTTACAAAACACAAATTAGAACATGAAATTTAGTTTCTGCTGAAATGTGAAAGGTTTCTGTTGGGATATTTTGTTCTGTTTGTATGAATTCAACATCTGAGCTGGTTAAATTATTTAAAGATTACTCTCCTATTCGTGTTGAAGGTAGTTCATAAAGTAGTTCCTCAGAATCTCTACGGAGTTTTATTGAATGCATTGTTCCTAGATTTAGGTATTTCATTTTGCAGCATTACAATATAACACGATTCATATGAGGACTGAGATCGTGGTGAATACATCTAGACCACTGCCACATTAATTATCATTCCACTATCCCTTTGCTTTTGATTGTTCCGAGGATAATTTCCGAAATAACATGGTTAGCATAATTAAAGTTATTTCGTAGATGACCGGTTTTCAATTTCATACTCTTAAGTACATAGGGCTGGACGTGAATATACCCATATTTTTTGTTCTGGTTCTTTTCACAGCACAATGATTGCAATGATATTGCCTATGGGGAAATTAATTCCATTGTACTGCGTGTCACAGGACCAGAAGATTTAATTTTGTGAAGTGGGTTTGCATATGGTTTGTTCGGCTTCTGATTAAATTGTCTACCGCTCTTCTAGGAACACTTGTGTGAAGACGATATCTCGTAGCCTGGACACAACACAACGGAGCAGTTCAGAAATGTTTTGTAGGTTGGAAGTTGCGATGATTTTCACGGAGAAGTAAGCATTAAAAAGAGAAGGCATTGTGCGATGTCAGGATCAAACATACGTCAAAATCACACAAAACTGAATTCTGAATAATAAACTCAAATGAACATATCAGTGTATTGATTCTTCATTAAATCAGAGTGCTGGGCTGCTACTACTGACGAAACGAATTTTTGCGAGTAGCTTAAGTTTCAGTCACGGCTATTAAATTCTTTAATCGATGTTTTACATTGTATTACTTTATGACTAAGTCCCTTGACGATCACAACCAGAGTTCCCTTTTGCTTGTCTTTCTATTCTCAGTATTCTGCACAGGCCCACAGAGAACACCACTTCCCATAATTCCTTTTGTTTTTTATAACGTGCATATCTGTTGTTACGCTGATGTTGCGTTTCACAGTTCATTGTTACATTACTGTTTATTGTGCCGTAACCTAGTAACGGACGTCTGTTCTGGTTACACTATTCCCGCTTTCCACGGACATGCTACAATATGTTATATAATGATTAAATTGGGCACTTTGTGTTTGAGAGATTATTTGATACAAGTAACATGTTTTTGGACATTATCCATCGTCCTGTCTATTTTTAAAAAACCGTCTTGTTNGCCTATTTTTTAAAAAACGTCCTGTTTCTTTTCAAAATACAACGTTTCAAAGACTGGATCCTGTCCCCGTCCTCAGGTAAAACCTACCTATCTCCGGAGATAATGGCTGGCTCTGTCTATTGGACCCAACTGAGTAAGTTTTACCTGAGGACGGGGCAGAATCCAATCTCCGAAACATTGTGTTTAAAGAAAAAACAAGACGGTTTTTTAAAAATAGACAAGACGATGGATAATGTCCAGAAACATATTACGAGTACTTGTAGCAATTTACCATCGTCACAAACTTTTAGATGTTAAATTATTTGATATTCATTTCGTTTCACGTATTGGCTCTGTCCCTTTCTCCTGGAGATTATTTAAAATTTCACCGACGTTTTTATGTATTAACATTCGTAATGTTAGTCTACACGGCGACTGAGTATAATATTGGTATAACGAATCAGCCACTGCCACAAATTTCTGGACCGACTCATAAGAAGTAAGCCTATGTTTACCGTCCCTGAATGGAGTTCATTTTCATTCCAAATCTGGGAAACCTTGGGTGTTCTTTTGTTGATAGTTGCAGCTCTGAAATACCTCGTCAGATACTTTGAACCCCATAAGTGTATGTAGAGCGGGACATTAGTGTCCCTCCTCCTCTACAAAATCGAAGAGCATTGCTATTTTCTGCTGATGTAGCTGCCCTATGTAGATAAGTACCTGCATTAAAAGGGTATTTTTAACGACTTCCACTTGTTTTTGTTGCCTTGCTGTTCTCTGTCTGTACATTTAAACATATCCGTCCAAAGCCGTGTGCTACTACATTTTTATGGCCAGCGGTTTGTTTGCTTTTTCAAAAGCTTTTCCTGTGATATCACATTTACTGGGATTAACAAGAACATAAAAATAATGTTAGGACGTGTTTTAGCACAAATAGTAATCCAAGTACCATAGTGTAGAGTCATAATTCTCACTGTAAATACTGAACGGAGACAGTATGCAGAGAACAACATTGTAATTTGATACGTTGGCGCACATAATGAACTGACGAAGGGCTGGGGAACAAGTGTGGAAGGCATTGCTCTTTCACTTCGGCACATCGAAATGCCATCTGTCACTTTAATACACAACACTTATTTAAGATGTGGTTACGAGGTTTACATTCCGTATTGATGGTGCAGTGGCAAGTCTCTAGGCTTGTATTGTGAGGTATTTGGTTCGAATCTCGGCCGGGCATGCCTCCTGAGTGAAGTTTTCCGTGTTTTCCTTTCTGTACTTCTGAATTCTTTTCACTTTATCATTCATTTGTCATCTTATCATTCGGCGCCCTGTCTGCTATGCTAATAGAGTCATCAAATAACGCACAAAACCTTTCCGGAGCTGAAGGTATACTGCAACATATCAAGAATTCTAGCCGTGCTACAGAGTTCGGAGTCACATTAAAATGGCCATTTTGCTGGAAGTGGGGTTGGGTTTCCTACGATATACTGTCTTTCGTTACTCACGAAGGCCTTGAAGTGTTCTTATATCCAGTACAATATAGTCCTTGGTGATCAGTGTTCTTCGAACTAACTTCTGTATTTAATTTTGAAGAAAGTTAAATAAATATTATATTTAATATATTTCATAAGGGGACACACAGTATCATAGTTGGTTGAGGCACTATTCTACAAGCCGGAAGGTCACGGGTTCGTTTCACCATGAGGTCATAAGGTTTCTTTTTAATTTACTTAATCCTTCCAGCCGAACTATGGCCTTGGGTTTCACTCAACCTCTAACAAAGATTATTAGCAGAAATATTCCTGGGGGGTAAAAGGCGGCCACGGCGTAAGGCTGATAACTTTTCCGCCATCTGAGAGCCGATTATCTAGAAAATATAGGAGACTCGACTTCTTACAAACCTACTGGCCTTCACGGCTTGGTACAGGGATAGCTTCACTTTTACATTTTGTAGTTCAAAATATCACTTTCACTTTCTATTGTATTCATCTTCATTGTCCTTTCCTTTTCTGCCTTTTCCTCTTCCTCGTTTATTATTTTATGTCTCAATTAGTAAACCAATTTATAATCATAAAGTATAGAAGCAAATTACATATTTCCACGTCTGGTATTGTTGTTTCCCTTATTTTTCTTGTTGGTCTTACCGTCGTCGGTTTAGAGTACTACTCCCGCCCGTTATTCTTCACGTCTTGCGTAGAGCTACATAGGTGTTCATATAGACACGTGAGTTTAGCGCACTCTGCTGCACAGTACATCCACACGGCGCGGGCTGTTTCTGAAAATGCCCGTGGTGGGAGAATCCTCAATTGGTGTGTACACTACAGAGGATAGGAGGTAAGACTCACCACGGCCGTGGTTACACTAATAAGAGCTTCTAGTTCCATATATCTTCGTTAACCACAAATGAAAAACGCAGCTACCAAGCAGTGCGCTTATATCATTCTCGCCAATGCAACTAGTATAAATCTGTAATATGATAATGTAACCGTTCATTCTGATTGGAGGACTGTTGTGTGTTAATTAAATCTGTATTCAATTAAGATTACAAAATTACAAACAAAGAGATCCGGCAGATAGCCAGTTCTTACACGCAGAAGGGACATAGTTCAAGTTTTGCTATGTGGACAGGAAGTAACATTTGGTACTTTCCTGGAATTCTGGCAGTTTCAGCAAAGTCGGAAAATCTTTGAGAATTTGAGAGCTGACAGCTTGGGACAGCTGTAACTTAGAAGTGGGACGGCCGGAGCCTCATAATCCGATCGTAATGCATCAAGGGGCTGTCAACCTTAGCGTCAGGTCAGCATCTGCCAGAATCACATAGCAAAACAACATGACTGGGAATTCAAAATTTAGGGAACCTCCTAGTTTGAAAACTTAACCAATGGCAGAAGTGGAGGAGTGGATTTCTCTTGGAGTCTGGGGTTCGTGGACCTCAGGATTCAGAGAGAGGGCATTCCACCTCGAGGAGTCTTCATACAACTTTCAGCAAAGTCGGACGCAAAATTTACAACTACGGCCCTTCCGTAAAAGTACTATAAGTAAAGTTCAAATTAAGTGTACTAATAAATTCAATTGTATTCAGTGAGCCGGAGGGAATTATATGATTACTAAGTGCAACGGTCTAAAGAGGTGTGTGTGATTGTAGAGAAAGGTTCTGCCTGCCCTGCCCGAGCCAGACCCGTATAAGACCCGGGATATGAACTCAGCCCTACAAATTACAGAACAGAACCCAGATACTCCCGTCTTTACCTGCTCTCGCGTACCAGCTCCAACAATCACAATTCTCCTCCCTCCCCACCTAATTTCTCGACATCCACGAGAAGAGGGAGGACGGTGATAAGTGGAGCACAAACGTAGTAAAAAGGGAGGATGGTGACAGCGTGGTGCCCAACGTAAAGGGTCCAAAGAAGTGAGCGGTTACAATAACATAAAAATTGACTTTTATTCTTATTCATCTTGAATCATGAGAATTGAAGGCCATTTTGTTAATGACTTATGACCCGTGATCAGAGATGCTGAAAGGAATGGAAGTGGTTGCCCCGCTCGACACCTTCCTCCAACTCCTTGTGGTCAGCACCTGTGTTAACGGAAATGCCGACGTCACTTCACGTTACGAGGAACTAAGTAAGGTTTGTGCGTGGCTAAGCGACATGTTGGCTGGTGGGGAGTGCTACTGGTGAGGTGAGGCGCGGAAGAATAATCAGCAATAGCGACGTGTCTGATTTCGAAATAATTTTCGGTGCAAGACCATCTGTAAAAGACCTTGTGTGCTGTGGTCAGAGAATCTGTGGGCATAGAATTAACCATCTGAGTAGGAATTTCGTCATACAAAATCTTTGATTGGAAAACGATTATTGTGTCGCTTGGAACATGTGATGAAGTTTCAGCTACTGTAGCCATACGGGCCCTGCAATAACATAGACTTTTCATTTTGAAAAAGAATGGGCTCAAAGTCTGTGTCTTTCCTCACGTCAAATTTCATTCTTCGACGACACTCTTCTCCTCTCTTCCTCTTCCTCTTCCTCTTCTCTATTTGGCAGGCCGGGAAGTGTGTCAAGGCTACTTCTGAGAGTAGGAATGTTACCTTGTCAGGTGGTCTATGACGAATCGGTTCAGGCTTTTGTTCTCTTCGTATTTTCACACCTGTTTTTTCATTCTTTTATCGCTTTCAGCCAGGCGTGAATATAACATATTATGGCTACGTGCTCAGAATGTCACTAGGTGTAAAGCACGGACAATTTTACAGCCCTAATGTTGTATTTCTGACTCCCAGACTCAGGTATAGCTCTTATCTTCATATACCTCGGCAGTATCATCGCTTCTGGCATATGGGCCCACTTAACCCTCTTCATTAAAAGTTCCCCCCTCCAACCCATTACATGCTTTATCCCACTCATAGACCTCTGATGTAATTATATACGCCAAGTTGCTTTTGTATTTTAATAACTTAGAGCAAGAATGATCTCTGGGATTCGTTCGCGGAATTGATGCGTTTCCGACAAACTATAATGACGGCTACGTAATATAATTTACTGAAATCGCTATTAAGGGAACGAAGACAGTAATTTAAAAACAAGAATTTCTGGAAAGAACTAATCTCATATTATCCTGACTGATTTTTCACTATACATTTAGAATCTGAAACGATAAAGATTGCATAGGAACACTACGTCTAACAGTTCTTCTATTGTTGCATGTGAATTCGCTGCAGGGCAAACGTGTTTACCTAGGAGTTGCCTAGTAACGACCGTCTCTTCTGGCTGCATCATTCTGGCTTTCAGGCTTTAATGGGTACACAGACACACAGGCAGCAATGTCGTCTTATAAGCCTCCTTTTATTTTTTCAAAGAGACGAAAATCGGCTAATCATAGAATATTGGAAACTTAATACGAACATTGGCAAAAACCCTTTAACCCTGCTTCTACTAGACTGATTTACAGAACGAAATACGTATGTAAACAGCATTACGTGAAATATTCCCCTTTTGTCACTTCATTCACTCACCCATGGAGCTGAGCCATTCTTGAAAAGTCGCCAGTTGTGCAGCACGACCAGATAGTGGTCAGTATCACAATCTGCTGCCCTGAATGATCGGACATCAAGTATACTTGAGCGCCGTCTCATATCTATCAAAATATGGTCGATCTGATTGTGTGTCTTCCTATCAGGATATGTCCAATTAAATTTACGAATATTACGATGCGGGAACATTGTACTTTTGACAGAAAGATTTTTGGATGTGGCAAAGTTTACTACTGTAACTCCATTATCAGTATTAATTTCGTGTAAACTCTCATTCCCAGTTGCTGGTTTGAAAATGTCTTCCTACCTACTTCGGCATTGAAATCTCCTATCGAAATTTTCATACGGTATTTCGGGGATTTATCAAATACATATTCTAGTTTCTTGTAAAAACTTCATATCATCAGTTTCATATTATGTTGGAGCATGAACATTCAGAATATCAAACCAACGATCTCTTAGTATTATGTATGACAACCTATCACTAACGAGTTCTACCCTCTCAACTGCTGATACGATTCTCTTATGTACGAAAAAACCTGTACCTAATTCATGATTCTCATTCCCCTTTCCATAGAAAAATGTACGTATATTCGCATGTTCAATACCACCTCCTCCCCATCTGACCTCCTGTACTCCCACTGAATCTAACTTATATTTTGAGATTTCTTCCGCCACTGCCCTGAGCCAACCTGCCCTATACAAACTTCGTACATTCCAATTGCCAAATCTCACATCCATTTTCTTTCGCTTAGGTCATTTATTCAAAGAATCTGTCCAGGTCCGAGGCTGCTTGTGATCTTTCGTAACCAGCTCTCTTTTTACGGTGAATAGTTGTAAAGCCCCACGCCCAACCCCCAAAATTGAGGGCCACCTCTTGTCTTCTGTCCGCTACTGCTTATTCAATATATTCGCAGCTTCCATCCCTACCTGGAGGGCGTCTCCTCCATCCGCAACCTGAGGACACGCCATGCCTTGGTGACAAAGGACCCACCTAACATGGCCTTTTGTCACTTACGCATTTTAAAATGAAATCCGTAAATCAGAAAGACAAAGAGAAGGGTTTCTCTGTCACTCAACAAGCGACATCTCCCAGCTCCTAAGGTTTTCGGTGAAATGTTATCTTACGGATTGTTAGGTCGGGCATGTTACTTGTCGCGATTGAATAGATCGCTCAAGGAAATTGATTTCTGAAGATCGTGAGTAGATACCGTGCTGAATGTCTGATGGAGACATAGGGATGCAAGACACATTGCTAGGGTCTACATGCTAAAATAATATCCATGCAGAAAAGGCAGGCAGATTAATCTTCTGAAATATCCAAATTGTAGTACATAACGTATAAAGAAAATTAGTTTCGATTCAGAGACTGGGCAAAGAACTCTTAAGAACGAGCACTAAGACGAGAAGCAGAACTTGAATTTATATGGATCATTTGCACATAATATGCTTCGGTTTAAGGATTCACAGAGAAATTTTGACATCTAAATTCCCAGAGTCAATCTCCTTTTTTACCACTTAGACCCTGAAACATTTTCCTGACTTTATTAGTCTTCAATTATCAGAATCAGAGTGAAGGGTAAAGAAAATATTCTTACGGCCGGCTTTTTGTTTTGCACTATACAAAAGTTTTCTAACTGAAGCTGTGCATTTTCAGAAGCTCTGCATATCATACTCGTACTAGCATCCCGCATTATCTTCCTTCGTGGTAGAAATTGATCAGTTGGGCCACTGAAATCTTATAAATCTAGGTTTAGTTTTCTAGAAACGAAAATTGAAACGAAGCTGCTGAGTATGCATTTTTCCACATCAGTTTAGGATAAAACTGGCTTTTAAATCTAACGGTTATGAGAGATTCCTTAATTAGTAAAATCATACACGTAACGGATATGTCGAGCGAGCATCGATTTCGTATTGAACCTTTTTCATGTAGTTGTATGTTCTACGTCCGGCCATTCTTTTCTACTGCTGTCTAAAAACGTAAAAATTAGAATATACAAAACTATAATTTTGCACGTGGCTCTGTATGAGTGTGAAACTTTGTCTCTGACATTAAAGGAGGAACATGGACTGAGGGTGTTTGAGATAAGCGTGCTGAGGAAAATATTTGGACCAAAGAGAGATGAAATTATGGGTGGTTGGAGAAAACTGCATAATGAAGAGATTCATAACTTGCACTCTTCGTCGAGTATAATTAGAATGGTCAAGTCAAGGAGGATTAAATGGACAGTATATGTAGTACGATGGTGCGAAGAGGAATGCATATAGGTTATTTTTTTGGAAATCCAGAAGGATAGAGACAACTAGGAAGACGAAGACGTAGGTGGGTGGATAATATTAAAGTGCATATTAGAGAGATAGGGTGGAGTGGTATGGACCGAATTGATCTTCCTGAGGTAGAGACTACTAGACTGCTGTTGTGAACACGGCAATGAACCTTAGCTGCGAAGTTCTCGAATAACTGCACAGTTGGCGGGTTTTATAGACTGGCCCAGCTCCATGAAGTTATCAGTTAGATAATGAATATTCTGATGATGTATGAAGTATGAGAGAGAAGTAGTGCGTACGAAGATCAGGTAGGAAAACCTGCAGAGACGAGACCAGCCGGAAGACCTGTTCGTTTATCGGAACATAATATTTGAATGGATCTTAAAGAAGTGTAACATATTCATCTGACTTATGACAGGGACCAGTTGCGGGTTCCTGTGAACACGATAATGAACCTTCATGTTTAGTAAAATTCTGGGAACTCCTCGTCAAACTGAATATTTATTAGCTTATCAAGAAAGGCTAAATTTCACGTAGTAATTAGTTAGTTTGGTCAGTTACCGTTTTCAATTTGTAAATAGAAAAATATTAATGAGAGTCTTGTGGCTTCCTTTCTCGCGAACAATCCAGTTTGCAGGCTTACGAGTATTTGAGAAATATCCCATGAGCAAATCCAGGTATTCCTGTTGGGATTCAGTCTCTTGCATAATATTATCGCCCAAATTGACGACATTTTGGTTTGTACCGTGTGTTATATTTTACCTAGCAACTATCTTCTGGAATGAGAAGTGAAGCATGGTAAATTGCGTGCTCTTTAAGGATATTTCGTAAATTGAAAAGTGCTCGCACAGTAATAAGCAGTCCGAACAGACTCTGCCGAAATAAATATGCCCTACTAATAAAAAAAAAATCTTACTTGGTTTTTCATTAGCATTTTTATTGCTAGTGGGGTGGGACTAAGTCCCTTGTACTGAGGTCACTTCTGGCCTATTGTACCAGCCCCAGATGATAGGTGAGGGTGATTGTGGAGTAATTGGTGGAATGAAGATTGGCAGGGGAAACCAAAGTGCTAAGAGAAAACCTGCCCCAGCGCCACTTTGTCCACCACAAATCCCACTTGACCAGACCCGGAATCGAACCCGGACCGCCGCGGTGGGAAGCCATCGACTAACCGCTTGAGCTATGGCGCGGCCTTTCATTAGCATTGAATTCTCAATAATATTATATTTCAGCATCCTGTTTCAGTGAGGTATCACTTGTAGTTTTCTTCCGCCTACAGTGCAACGATATCAGTATAAATTTGGATGACACTAATCCGCATATAATTCACTAACATTTGATTAAAATATTTAAAAATATGATTAAAATATATATACATTCTATATTTATGCGCAACATGTTTCGGCCACATAGGGCCATCTTCAAGCAAACACTTTAAGGAATCCACTGCACTGTGCACTTTGTCAGTCGCACTCTTACAGTGCGTCATGATTATTATTAATTTTAGTGTTACATGATGTCTGTTCTTATCGTTTGTATAGCGGGCGCTTTGTGCCCCCTTGGGTATGCCTCTTCCTTGGTCGTTTGTATCATGTGTTGACATGTAAAAGGAACACAAATCAACACATGATACAAACACCAGATTTATAAAATATTGCATATAGTTCTTCTGGACATGCAGCATGTATCAACCGTTGATTTTCCTCATCCGTTATACTCTCGTCATGTGGTTTCTATACGGTTTGAAAACTCGCAGTCAGAACACCAACAAGTACCTGATTAAAAGTACAGAAATCACATGAAAGGCTGGGGTATTGGAAACTGCTTACAGTTGCAGTGACATTTCATTAATCTCTCTTTTGCATGTGCTGTTGGAGTAAATTAATCATCCATATAGTTACCTTAGAATATAAAACCAGTTCATTGCTTGCATTTCATGTCACATAATTCCTGCTGATTTCATACAAGTACCAACATTTGAATTTCCTTTAACCTTTTTTTTTTAATTCTCTTATTGGTGTGTGGAGTCCAGCTGGGTCCATTCGGCACGGTGGTCACTGATTGGCTATTGTAGCCTGTCCCGGGTGATTGTGATGATGGCGAATTTGGTGGAATGAAGATTTGGAGGGGAAACCGAAGTACTCGGAGAAAACCCGCCCCAGCGCCACTTTGTCCACCACAAATCCCACTTGACCGCTGCGGTGGGAAGCCAGGACTAACCGCTATGGCGCGGCCTGCTTTAACTTGGCTTATAGAATGTACTGTCTAAGGCTATTAGCTCTCTCCTTCTTTCAAAAAGGGAAACAATAGCATTGTGTCTTGTGTCCGACGATACGGACTTCTGAAGTGGAAGAGACACGAGCCATTTTATATTGGCTATTAAATTTTATATCAAAATATTTGTTTAGGAAATTTCATGTGTTCTCAATTACAGTGTGAACTTACTTTCCTCCGAGCATTAAAACTAACTGACTGTTCTTTATATTCATGAGTAATTGAGTGAAACTGAAAGTATTTCCGAAAATATTTAATGTGGCGGAAGCAGCATATGGTGGGAATGAAAACACTGATTTTAACAGCAAAGAACTTGTTCACACATGGGATTTATAAATTTTCTTCATTCTGCGTATTTCCCTGTTGATCTCCTATTTAGTAATGAAGAAAACTTTCTTCATTGTCATCGCCGTGAAAACCTCAAAACTTACATCCTATTTAGTAACATTGACTGGAGCAACAGGAATACATATTTTAATACTTTCAGACACATATATCATAACATCTTATCGGAGGAGGCACACAGCATCACGTGACCTCAGTAATGTGTTCAAGAAGTGTCTAGTCTAGTATATAATCACTGAAGCGCGAATTATATATTTATCCTGCATTAGTGCGATAGTCCCCACGTCATGTAGTTTTCAAAGCGCTTAAGGAATGCCCTGAAGTTATAATCATCATTTCTCAACTACGTTTTGCCTTGCTTCAGTGGCACGATTGCATCAAGTGAACTAATATTTGGGTTTGTAAAATCAACACTGATCCATGTACAACACATATTAGTTGGTCTGACGTCGTCAAGCGTGAATAATACGGTTACATATTTGTGAACAGCTATTGGATAAGCATGGCTTATACGTAGTATGTCGTAATGCCTGATAATCTAACTCGGACTTGAAAACTGATTATAATAAAGCCAAATTTAATTAGTATACTTCTGTTTTGCAGAGCCATTAAATCAGTACTCATTTGTACCCTTCTATGCCTGCTGAGACATGGACGGAGTAATGAATTGCAAGGAGAACATTTAAAATGAAATTATTTTTTAAATGACAAAACTGTTCTTAACGCTTCTGTACAAGTAGCGGAAATTAGATAAGGTATTTACACGCACTGTCACTCTGGTTCAAGCATTGGTGCCAACCAATCGGCTTGCACAGTTTGTTAAAAGAGGAAGAGAGTATTGTACAGCACAAGAAAGCAAAGAACCAAAAATTAAATCTGAAGCAAAATATTATTAACACCAAAGTGGAAAGCAAATCACTCAGCTGCGGTGTAGTCAGTAGTTGGGTCTTCCTTTTCTAACCCTCGGTGTGACTCACAACGAACATTATATTTTTATGGAATGTCTCAGCAATTACCATCATGAAAAGTCTTCTCTGCCCGTTTTGCACTTTCCATATTGTTGGTTCTGTCAACAAGAGGAACTAATAATGTGAAGTAGCATATATGACACCATCTCAGTATGTTTAAACTTGCAGTATTTGGGTGAGTAGAATGTGAAATTATGGTTTGTCCGTTACCGATATTATGACAAGAACGCAACTATAAGATTTCAGTGGCTGTGGTTCTTTTCCCGGCTGATCAAGTTGTCATAGTGTACATCTTGTGTAAAATAGTCGCTTCAATAAATTTTTGACGCTAATAGGCGCAGTAAAATTTGCTGTTTAAGTAATTGTAAAATGTGTTCGATTTTGGAAAATTCAATGTCTCCAAAAATTATATTAATTTTGATGATAGATACTGAGAATTAGCGCGATCCAGCCATCAGTTGATGTAATTTTTCAATATTGAAGACCCACTTTTCTCTTACACTTCCTTCACTTCAGAATTTATAACAACACCGATTTTGTGGAGAATGGAAGGTCAACTTAGCCGGAAGTGCCGAACGCTCCTTCAGGCAAATCGAGCAGAATCTTAATGAGTAATTTCTAGTCACACCGGAGCTGTTTAGATAGCTGAAGATATACTTTCCGTTTCGAAAGTACTTTCATTTGAGAAGCGAAATTACAGGGCCCTGAAATTTTGTTGTACTTCTATCTGGCTCCAGTTATTTGAAATATTCTTAGAATGTATTCATTTCGAAAGTTTGACATTTCATCTTTGAAACTATATGTGCATAAGAAAGTGGTATATTCCAAGAACTATAAAATGTTAATAAGTTCCTACTCTATTGTAAAAATGAGAAACAATCTCAATTATTTCTCTAGTGAGGGTCATTCAAGCATTCAGTCCTAGGGTTTTTTAGAATACTGCAACTGTTCAAGCTCAAATTTCACTCATACTAACAAATAGACTTGAAGGGATTCTGACGATGGTGTATGCTGTACAGAGCTATTAGGCTTATATTGGACTCTATCCATCGTCTGGTATTCATTCATTCATCAGTAATCTGTCATGACGACAGGTCCACAGTCTCTTCCAAAACAGTTCCTCCACTTAATGCGATCTTCTGTTTTTGGAAAGAGACTATCAAGGAAAAGTCATAATGTGGTAGTTTTTCCATTTGCTTTCCACATCGCAGTACAACAGCCGTTCAAACCACTCTGGTCACGCCTGTTGCTATACGAACTTGAACCATATCGAGCATAATTTGCTCTGTGCTTCAAGTCGCTGCTGATGACGCTGCTTCCGGCATCAGTTTTTGGTGTCTCTCTTCGTCTCATGCCTACCCTTTGCCCCTGGATCTGTCTCCGTCCTCAGGTGGATGGGGCAGGATAAACCTACTCAGTTGGGTCCGTTAGAAAGAGCTGGTCTCAATCACTGGACCAGTGATTGAGACTATAAGTTCTGTTTACTCAGACTGTAAGAGGAAGACCCGCAATTCTGCATTAGTATTCCTGAATTTGTGAACATTAAATAATTCTGAGTAGCGGGATGTGATGTGTGAGGAAAGAGGCCGAAGTTGCATAATTCCTGAATAATCCAAAGGATTCAGGAAAATGTGGAACTTCTTCCCGACGCAAATGAAAGATAAGGTTTCTTCCTTCTCTCTGGAACTCCAGACAACTGATGGAAAACAATAAACTACAAGCTGTGGACGTGGTTTCAGTTATCGAACCAAGGAAATACTGAACATGAAGCAGGACACGCAAAGTAGACATTGCCGAGTAACTGTCATTATGCTCTCTTTCATTGTAAAGTGATATGCTTCGTTAGCATCCATAATATATCTACAAGTATGTTGCAGTAGAAATTGAGGTTACCCCTTTTGTGATATGACAATCTAAACTCGTAAAGCTTCTTAGTTATTAAAGGCGCACGTATGGAAATTTCACAGCTCGCTCTTCACATATGTGAATTTTATTTATTCAAATTACCTAAGAGACTCATAGATTGTTGCTGCTACACCAGCCTCTTCGGCGAACTGTTGTTGCGTAGGAGATTCTGTTCTAAGTGCTGTCGAGTGTGTGAGTTGCTCAGCTTACACCTGTCAAGCATCCATTTATACACTAATCCTCTCTTGATCACACTCCTCTGTTAACACTCAGCTGAACTTTCAGCTTATCATAACATCCCAAAGAAAATGAAAGCTGCACTTCCCTGCCGGATACTATTAACATATAAAGGTATGTAACATGCATTTTGAATGTTCAAAGCTGAAGTACTTCATGTGTAAAATTGTAAGGTTACACCAAGTAAAACCGATCACAGTGGCCGCGTGGTCTAAGGCGTAACGTATTTTCGCTCGCTTGAACGCTGGGGTCGTAAGTTCGAATTCCATTCAAGACATGGTTGTCTGTGTGCGTTTATTCTGTTCTTGTTGTTCTATACGTAGGTAGCGGCCTCGCGACGGGCTGATCCTTCGTCCAAGGAATCCTACCAACTTTACACGGGATTAAGAAACTGAAAAAGCGGCAAAGGTCAAAGAAAAGAATTTTAGAGCCATAGGTAGTTAGGAAGAGAGACAGGTCGGTCGATGGGTGGGTGGATAGGTAAGTAGGGATGTGGGTACAGCCACACTGCAGAACCGCAACTAACCACCTGAGCTGTGATACTGCCTACACAAAATGTGTCAAAATGTAGATATGTTGATAACGTTCTCATATAACTGAGAATGTTATCCTGTATTTTCCAGAATCTCTGTAACTGGGATGTTCAAGAAGAGTCCGCAGTAAACAGCTGTATAAGTAGTTATGACAGTGATCAACAGCTGATATTGAAATTTGGATTTCTGTCGAAATCACACTTCCTCCATTAAAAAGTTCATATTTAATGAAATTGCCGACCACATTGGCCGCGCGGTCTAAGGCATGAACCGACTTCGTCCCCTCGAACACTGGGATCTTGGGTTCGAATCTCACTCGAGACATGAATGTCTGTGTATGCGTTTATTCTGTATCTGTGTTATTCTGTGCGTAGGTAGCGGCCTTGCGACGGGCTGGTCCCCCGTCCAAGGTATCCTACCGAATGTGTAGAAGATGAAAGTGATAAAGAGGCCAAAGTTCACAAGGTCTGTAGAGAGTTAGTGAAATAGAGATTTAATGTATATACGACTGGGCCGACAGAGAGATTAACTATGAAAGCTGTAGCTAGAGAAGGGAAATATTTACTTCGAAACTGTGACACATAACTGGACGATGAATGCATATAACATTTGTTAATAAAGCTGTAAAATATGTATAAATTAACGGGAATATGTTCGCTTTTACGTTGCTTTTGACATCGTTCAGAATAATTCACCGCTGTGTATTAATTGATGGGAAAATTACAAAGAGTAAACGGTAAAAATGGAGTGTATGTTGGTGACGTGAAAATATTAGCCATTACTGAAATTTATGGAGTGTGTGTCAGTACTTATTTTGTATCTGAAATACACTGACTGTTTTAGTTGGTCAAGTTATGACTGGAATTTATGTATCTTTGTTGTTTGGTCCTGAATAAGATCCACTTTTGTCTTTCGATGGAAAAGAGAAATTTTATATTCTTAGCGAAGTTAACATTTTATAAAGAAGCTTTGTGTGAAACAGAAAGGCAGAATATTTCCGTATTAGTCTATCTAGTATACTATAATAGCATATATATAGCTGTCCTTGAAAAAGTTAAGTTACTCACGTTACATATTATTGATGATGCTTTTTTTTAACAGCACCCATTGAAAAACAAGGGCTCTCTACGAGTACTAATATGACATAAAAGTGAAGGCTTATTTTGTCTTGTGGTCAAAATGTTACAACATTTTATATATTCTCATGGAACTCTCGCATTCTTCTTTTACCTAATTTTTTCGAAAAAATTTTGATTCTTAAAAACAACATATAATCTTATTACCATATATCATATATAAATCAAACTCAGTGACGATAAATCATTTTAAATTTTCTGACGATGCATCTGGACGCCTGTTCTCACTTCATTCCACTGCCGATTTACATCAACATAGTAGTCTAAATACGTATTTTGTTTCCGTTGAATCTCATTAACACTGTAATATGCTTCCATTGTACTTAATTTCTACATACCTAAATTAAATCATTGCAGTGGAATGCGGGACACGCTCTACTCGTGATATTTCTTACTTATATTTTCACAGCTACTATATATTTTCTGGTTAAATTATAATTGTTCCAATCTAGCTTCTAATGTAGTTGCAGAGTGCTCTGTGAATTGTGTACTGTACAAAATTCAATTTACTCTGCAACAAACCTAAAAGTAAATGGTGTAAAAAGCACCACATATCCAACCCCACAAAACCTTCAGACTTGTTAAATACAGATTTCTGAGACAAAACTTGGCGCTTGATTATAATCTTCGTTTATGTAAACTCAGCAAGTTGTCTGCAAATTGTTATCCTCACACAAGTATAAAACATCTGAGTAACAAGTAAAGACAAGTTGCCCAAAGGCACAGTTGGGGTGCGAGCAAATTTCAACACGATATCTGTATGTAAACCTTCCATAGAATTCTCTTTACCTCTTCCCCCTGTTTAAACTGCGAGAAAACTGGAGCACCTACAGAGGTGTAGGACTATCGTTAGAAGTCTAACGTTGCCTTGATGACGGCAAAAGTAAACAAAAAGAGCTCCGTGGGCTGTAGTCCGCAAGTGAATTATACAGAACGGGCTACCGCCGCTTGTCAGCGAAGTTAATGCCAACTTTTATGGATAGGTTTTGTTTTATTTTATTTTATTAAGTGGGCTACAGCGTGTGCTATTAGCGCATAATAATGCAGTGTAGCAATTTTAATATATTAAGACACCTGAAGATGGCCGCTTGGTCCTTCAAGATGAGTCTTAAAAGGGATTCTGAGAAGAAATTGTAGCAAGTGACTTGGACGCTAGACTTGGAAATAGCCGGGTGTTCGGTACATTGTTTTGCTTCAGACCCCAGTGCCCTGGGAGGAGTCCGGTCAGTGTCTCCGATCCGAAGGAGCTCCTGACTTTTCCAAATTAACGTTGATCACCACGAATGGAATCTTTGATTATAAATCAATCAATCAGTTCCAGTCTCGATTAACCTGACGTTTCGTGACAACCGCGTCGATTTAAAATTGCGAACAACTAGCACAGCAGTATTCCTCTATCATTTAAATTAGTATATACTAACAGTGAGCTGTGACTCATTCATAATTAATTAACAGTATGCGCTTCAGTTTCTCACCTCTATTCCATTGTTTACTCTGCTATTCAATCCTATACATGTAACATGATAACTCATGTATACCGCGTGGCTATACGGAAATCTCTCAACCCAATCCCCCAAAGTTTACTAAGCGAAGGAGGGAACTGTTGCCGGTCACTGGTCACGCGGTCTAAAGAATCAACCATCTTTGCCCTCTCGAACACTGTGGTCGTGGGTTTGAATCCCAGTCAAGGTATGGGTGTCTGTGTTTGTGTTGTTGTATATGTAGGTAGCGGCCTTGCGACTGGCTAATCTCCCGTCCGAAGAGTCCTATTCACTCTTTGTGGGATTAAAAAACTGAAAAAGCGGCCAAGGCACAAAGTGCTGTAGAGCCATGGGAAGAGAGGAGGGAAACGCTACATATCTAACGAAATGTATTTCATTACTGTTTCCGAATAACTGCCCCTAGAATATACATCTCGGTCCCATCAGAACTGGAATTATTACAAATTGGTGATTGCAAATATTTCGCCGTTAAGTTTTTCTCAGAAGACTCTCTTAATGGCGTCATCATATTGAATTGAAAGCACAGGCAAACTTTGACGTATGTGAATATTTTGAAAGTAAGAAACATTCTGCATAAGGATTAAAATTCATTTGGATGAACATAGAGGGGTGCAATCTGTCTACGTTTCTCTGCAAAAGATTATTAACTGCCTAGTCTGTCCTTGAGAAGCTGACAGAGTCAATAGTGCCCTGTCTCTTATGTAACCCAAAGCTTTATATCCTTGGTCACAAATTGCAATCTGTCCTCCTAATTTACCTAGTTAAATCAAGCATAAAACCTCGCAATATTTGTTTGTATATTTTAATATTTTTCTCCGATGTGCATCTGGAAATCACTAGTTGCGATGCATAGGTAACGTCTGCATCCCTCTCGGGTGAGTTTCGTGACCGCTCTTAGTCGGATTCTTATCAGCGTCTGGTTTATGTCTAAAGCTCGCCACATGACCCTGCTCAAAACGAGTTCAGTCCGGTCCACATGCCCATAACCTATCTTGCTTTCTCCACAAACTGTTACATGTTCCTACGGATGCTCTCTGCTTCCTAAGTCGATTTCTACCGTTGAACCCCCAAACAAAACTCTGCGAGTATTTCCTTCCTCTGTTTATCTATACCCCACGTATTTCTCTTCCCTCGACTTCAGCTCCGTGACAGCGCAAAAATTACGAATTATGGTAGTTATTACTTCTGTAGCTCTACTTTGCTCATGGAATCAGATATCATCTCTATCGTTCTGGTTTCAAACCTTCTTCCTTGCAATGACATGCCTTACCAAGCAACGGGAAACATTACTCTTGTTTACTCAAGTCTACCGATCGTGAATTTACTAATATAACAAAGGCTGTGAGACTTGTGTTTCTCACTGCTCAGACTATGAATATTGCTGACTTCTGACATGAGACGCGGCGCAGTCTGGTAAACGTCACCAATTTTTTGGAGAATAATTCTGTTTCCATTTTCAGGGTCATGTTACCTGCCAGAAGACTATAAATTCCATAATAAATTTGGTCAATTTGAGAAACCACTTCTCCTAAAATAAAATATGGCTATCTTTCTGTAGAACAAAGCGTTTTGTGGCGCCAATTTTAATTTCTGCAGCCCCTACCTAATATGCAGATTAATCGGATTGTAGTTAACGCACACAACAACGGCTATATTCACTGAAATTGGTGGTAATATAATATCGCTAATAGGGACTAATAATTTACACCCCATGGAATGGCAATTAGCAATGTGGCGCATAACAGAAAACCGTACCGCGAAGCACAGTTTTCTCTTCATTCTATACCTAGAAGTGAATAACTTCATTCCACTATTTACCATAACTTCGCCGCCCATCGTCACTCTATTTCTTGATTATACCTTATCAGCAAAGCTGTAATGCTGTAGTTAACAGTCCTATCAAGCGATGTATATTAAAATATTTTTTTTTAATTAAACAATAACTATGTAAGATTTGAGGCTTTCACGGCGGTGACTATGAAGAAAGCAGTCTTCTGGGATTTGGCACCGTCTATATGTCGGGTTAACAGACGTTTCGGAGGAACGTATCGCCTCCATCTTCTACCCTGGAGATGGAGGCGATACGTTCCTCCGAAACGTCTGTTAACCCGACATATAGACGGTGCCAAATCCCAGAATACTGCTTTCTTCTTAAACACTAACTAATCGCCTACTTCCCTTTCCCTAACATTTGAGTACTTTTTACGACCACGGGAAGGCGAGGATGGCTGTAGGATAGGAGTGGATTTGTGAGGCGCGTTACTGTCCGTTATACCCCTCGGTACAGGGTGCCTTTCCTTCTTCATGGTTACCGAGGATGATTGTTTACCAGTCCGTTGCCTAAAAACGGCCGTCTTTTCTAAACTATTCCTGATTTTAATCCATCTCATATTGCTTCTTGCTTAAGGCTGCTCTTCTCGAGTAGACTACTGGCATACCGCTCCCTCCTTAGGTCTGCTAGTCTCGAGCAGGCATTCGGAAGTTGCTTGGGTGATACACATGCAGACTCGCGGAGAGTCACGTGATCTCATACGCCTACATTTATGTTTTCATAATAAGGGAATTATACGTGGGCTCTTCGGAAAGTAACCTCTGTTTATTTTAGGCAAGAAACATAGGAGATGGGGGAGAGCTCGAGCTTGCGATTTAGCGTAAACAATCACATAACTGGTCACCTAGTGTTTTGCCTGTCTCCACAGAGTGAATTATGGTGTTTTCTGCGAATGATAACTCCACCAGCTGCGAAATTGGCTGTTACCATCTGCTTTCTTCACACTGAAAACATGAGTGCTGAGGAAATCCATTGTGAATTATGCGCGGTTTACGACCAAAATATAACGAGTGAAGGAACTCTAAGACAACGGTGAAGAATGTTTAAAGATGGAAGATAAAATGTTCACGATGAAAACCGAAGTGATCAGCCATATATAGTGAGTGATGATTTTGTTCGAAGTTAAAGACGGCTTTTCACAATTTCAAAATTTTCGCGTAAATTTGCACAAAATTCGCGCACTCTTCTCTACGGGAATATGACATTTTGGCTAGTCTGTCACAAGTTCTGGGCAAGATTGGTTCTGAAAATGCTAATGGGTGGACATAAAACTCGGAGAATGGCTTCAGCTTTGAATTTTAGAGAGATACCACAAAGATGGCGATGAATTTCTCAATCATATCGTACAAGCAACAAGTTACGAAACCTGGGTTTCGTTTGTGAATGTTGAAACAAAGCGCAGTCAAAGCTGTGGACGCACACACGTTCACCACACAAGCCGAAAAGACTTTAACAGCGTTTACTGCACGAAAGCTGATGGAAACTGTTTTCTGACACGGGAAAGGGGTGTGGATGGTGGAATTCATGCGACAAGAGGCCTCAATAACTTCAGAAGTGTTTTGCATGCAAAGCACATAAAGATCTGCTTAGGGCCATTCAGAATAAAAAGCATGGAATGCTGATATCCGGTGCAGTGCTACACCATGACAACGAGTGTCCGCATACTGTTGCTTGCACTCGAGCACTGCTGGAGTATTTGAAGTGGGAATTGTATAACAACACTCCTTACTGCCCTGATCTCTCCGAGCGATTACCTCCTGTATAACTACCTGGAAAATGGGTTGAGATCATAGCGCTTCAGCAATAACGAGGTTTTGGAAGGTGGCTGAGCTACAACGTGTCACACTTCTTTGACATAGACGTATAGAAACTTACTCCCCGATACGACAAGTGCCTCAATTCTGGCGGTGACTGAGTTGAGTAGTAACTTAAGTGTGTCCTTATTTTCTTTTTGTATACAATAATTTGTTTGCTTGTTTTGTTGACGGCTCACTGGAGTTTACTTTCCGGATAGCCTTGTATATTGCACAATTAATTAAATTTGAGTCGATTTGGCTTCATCTGTCAGCTGTTTTGAACGCAGGCGTTTTAAGGATCTTATTAATAGATTCCATATAATTCAGATCATTGGTAAGCCGGTTCCAGTAATCAAATAATGAAATAATACTCGTATTTACTGTGCAGTAAACGTTCCTTTATTAGGTCAAGTCTAGTAGGAAAGTAGATGATTGTACTAGGCGACCAATGCATTTTTGTGACGAACAATATTGTCGTGTGGCTTTCGGTATTTTAATGGGGGGAAGAATAATTTGCTGGAGGAATTGAGCTGAGAGGAAATGAAATAGACCTCCCTAATATTGTTAGAGAGCTTTAGTTAAGCTCTGCAATATCGAAAGTCAACATGGCTATCAATGTGTAATCAGAGGTTTGTAAGAAATTCTTCATACGAGGTATTAATGAAATTGGAAAGATAAATGTCACTTTGCTTGTAACCAAGAATAAGAAAGCTTTGTTCTTTATACCGAGCACTGCATAAGTACACTCTAATTGCACTATATGTAATTACTCTAACTGGTCCTCAAGAACACATAAACACAAGTGATGTCTACAACTTGTGCGCTTGTTTGCTAGATGTAATTACGATAGTACTTGTAGCACTCAGCATGAACAGTTTGTCTCCCAGCATTCCTATGTAGACATATTTAAGCAGTTAACGTAAATCTACTTAGACCATGGAACGAATCCTGCATCCCAGTGAATATGTTGGACTGGGATCCATCTTGGGAAATACAGCGATCTGTATTACAGATAACATACCCTGCATCTTGTCTTCTGTGGCTTCGCCATCCAGTTCGCCAAACATAAATCCCAAATATACCTTCCTCTATGGTCTGTTAAAGAACATCATATAAATAAAAACTGTCTACCGATATATGTGAAATAATATAATATATATTTCCAGTCGTCACGTAAGGGCGGCCGCACACCAACTGCGTCAAAACAAGCATCAAGACATGAGACAAATGAGTCAGTCTTGCTTCATTCGTGATTCGTCAGCATGATGACTCAGGAAGGTGTGCAGCAGTTTTCATAATCTCATTCGTTTCAACTGTGCTCCTTTCTTTGATTCATGTCGCAGACATCGTGTCATGACTACTACAAGTCTTGACGCATGTCGGTGTGTGGCCTACCTAAGATTTTCAAGACACTTAAGATTTACGCTGAAAAATTAAGAAGAGGAATAATCACAACATGAAACTGGAACAGAGATCAGTATGAGAAATACGCATGCGTGTTCGTCTCATAGCAGCCAAGACATACACCCAGCTGCTGAACAGTATCTATCATGGCTCGTAAGAGGCCTATAAAGAATCCATCATGCAGAATAGAAACTTTTTCAGCTTCCTTCAGTGTATTGATCTCGATAAAAATGAAAATTATACTCAAGATAACAGAGATTAGAATCTAAACAAATTTTCAGCCTGAGACTTAATTCAGAATCTCACCCTCTCCAAACCAAAGGTTATACCACACAAACCCATATTCTGCCTGCTTCTCCATATGTGAGTGATCTTGTTCTCTCACTTTAATATAAGTACAGAGTTTGAAAATGCTTCTCAACACGTTTTTAAAGATGAGAATATTCAGATCGTGGCAGACCTAGTCCAAAAATAGATAGCAATATTCGTAGTGAGAGTTTCCATATTTGTTTTCATAGGATAGAAACCTCAGGCCGACTAACTCAAGAAGAAATAAATCTATGTGACGTATGAAAGGATGGAGACGCAGAACATGCATATAAAATTATGTTTAAGGACTCATAGAAAAAATATACTTGGAAAACATAAGCTGAATGCTGGAAAATAACATTAATGTTACGCATTGAGAATTAAAATATGTACTGCGTTAAAATATTTACAAATTCAGATTGAAGTTGTATATACTATGTGAGTAAAGTTATCACACAATGATTATAATTAACCCCGAAGTGGGAAATAAGCCAAAGAATTTGTCGTGTGTTTGATGTTCCAGATGAAGTAGACGATCGTTTTAGGGTAATAGTTTGATTTAGTCGCTAATGAGATTGTGGCGTATTTGATCAACGCGTTGCCAGGCAACATCTCTGTAAATACGATACGCTCACGCAACAGGAGATCAGTTGATGCAGGAGCGATGACGTCGCAGAGTAACAGAAGGTGGCCCTCACGTGACATGTATTTCTTACAAGTCCGTTAGCTTGCGCGTATACGATGAAGTCACAAAGCAACAGTATGTGTTTATTTTATATTTGTGTTGTCCTGTGTTTAGGTAGAGGCCTTGCGACGAGCTGACCACTCGTCCAGGGAGTTCTGCTGCCTGTAAAATGATCATAAAACTGAAGAAATAAGAGACAAGGGCCCAAGGGTCTGTAGAGCCAGTGGAAAGAAAGGAAATCATACTGAAGAATCTATTAAACTGCTGCAATGCCTTATATTGTTATGAAACTCCATAGGTTGCTAAAGTCTTTCCTGCTCCCATAAATTAATTTATGCTGAGCAGCTAATGACATTATGAGGTAAGATCTCAGTGTTTATTGAATAAATATAATTTAATAATTATTCAACCAGCATTTTATAGCAGTTTGATCTTACTATATCATTAGATATTGCACAGTGGTGAGAGATCAGTAGGTCTGAAAGGCAGCTGAAGTGTACTCCATCAACAAAACAGATCCAGGTTAAGTGAGCTGCTGTTCGATTAAGTATTGCATTACATTTGGCTAGACAAATTGAATTGATGAGAAGAAAAACGCAACAATTGACTGGAAGCAGATTTTGAGAAAACAGAACCGTTCTCCTCTTACTATATTCGTTTGCCAGCATTTTGTCTGCAGATTATATTGTACGGTGTAGGCCCTTTACTAGGTAGCGACCATGAAACAAACAGGTTCCCATGGCTAGGAGTTCACGCGCAACAATGGAGGAACTGGTGGAAACGGAGCTTTCTCTGCGATTCGTGCCGAGATGTTATAAACGAGACACCAACCGAACAGTAATTCAGTTGTAAGAGAGTCTGTGGAGAGAAAACTTAATCGCTGTAGTTAGGATCCAGAAGATAACGAATTAAGCCCGGAAGCTGAAGAATCTCCACAGTTAGTAGCCGGTAACAGGGAACGTCTATAGAAGACTCAGAAAACTGAACAGAATTAGCATATTATGTAGAAATTTGTGAAGTGCGGAGATCAGCGAAGACGTTATAATTAAGTGTAGTCACGTGTCGTGAATTAAAATGGTCAATTAATCCGACCTCAAATCCAAGTCCCGTCTATAGTCACATGTAAAATTTGCAATATTTACCTATTTTGTATGACTCTCAGAATAATAATCAGTTATTTCCCTTCGCAGCATTAGCCGACTGACTTTTGAAATGCAGTTTGCCATATGCTCTCTATAAGAGAAGAACTACATTTTACATATTTTAGAAGAAGCGCCTACATCAAATGGTTAAGCAGGCTGAAGAGGGAGTCAGAAAGGAGGCCGGTTCCCTACTGTCCTGTGAACACTCCTCTCGCTCGTTATATAAGTTGGCAGTGTGTAATTTCAAAGTTACATCTGTTTGTAGAAAGTGTAATACAAGGAAATTACATAGCCATGAAGCAACGAGGAGATTATGGTGGCCTACTTCAATAACTTGGCTTCAAGAAACCTTGATTGAATAACAACGCGAATATCTCAGTCAGAATATCAGGCAGGATTGTCGAAAATTCTGCGGACTAACATCCGAGTCCAAGTCCTAGGGCTTTACCTGTTCGGTACTTTGGAAGCGGCACTGTTACTCGCTTGCGCAGTGACAGTTGTTGAATTTGGTAATCAGAGAGGTATCTTTGTTTAAACATATGTGCTTCTTATGCTAACTCTCGTTGTTCACGTGCTCATTCTGAGCTATCGCGAGTTTTTCAGTCCATGCATGTGGTAAGATTTTGGGCATGATGCCACAAATCCTGGAAACTAATTCCGTCTAGTGTAGTGTAGGAAAAAGAAATTGGAGCTGGAAGAAGACAAATACTTTATATCGAAATCAGAATTATATTTACAGCAAGTGTGCAGAGTTAAACCGATTTGAGTTTCCATGTATCTCGCAAATTGGCATTTGTTCTCGGTGCTGAACATTTTATCGGCAACACTCAGAAGATAAATGGATGCTTCTTTCCCAGCGCTGCGTTGAAGGGCAGTAGGAGCAACCAGCTTGAGTAGTTTCATTTCTTGTGAAAACCCAGCTCATTGCGATCCGACGCCTCTCGTTCCTGAACGTCTAGACGACTCCAAAAACATTCTTTAGAGTCGCCGTATATTACCTCCTGGAGAGTGCTTCCTCACATACCCTTCACATCATGATGCCAGTCAAAAGAAATACTCACACTGAAACATAATGGAGCCCCACGAGTTCAGTTATCACACATAAAACGCCTACAGTGTAGTGAAAGAAATTCTGAAGCACCTTTCTCCCTCACTGTATCAGAAAATCAGTGAAGCGGTGGCGTAACATATAAGCAGTAACAATTTACGTCAATAGAACTAGGTTTAAACCTGCAGTCCTGTCTGTTTTGGGATCTTTCAATAATTTAATGAAGAATGTACTCAATAAACTCTGCTTATAGTTCTATATAAAATACAACTTCTGAATTCTCTGAGTAATGAGCAGAAGTTAAAGAACAACCGTAAAATATGAATCATTTTGCACAAAAACAAAAAAATCCGTGGTTTAGTCCTGAAAAGATCTATACCGACCGAGCGACCTCCGCTTGTGGGTGAAGTTAGTGCCAACTTAGCGGATAAAGAGTGTCGCGTGGTCAGTGCAACGAATCCCCACGGCTGTTAATTTCTGTTTTCTAGACAGGAGACGCTATTTCCTTGAAATAGCTCCTCAATTATCCTTACGAGGCTGAGTGGACCCCGTTCCAGACACACTACTTCTCAGAAAATCTGGTAGCTCTGTGAATCGCACCCGGACCTCTGGATCTGTAGCCATGAACTCTGACCATTAGACCACAGAGGAATTAATTCGTACACTTCGTCTAAAAAGAATATTCTACTTTTTTTTAATTTGGAATTGTGGATCGCCCTGAATATTGTTGGGCGACATGCGTTTTGATTTCTGTAGGTCGATTACAAATAACTACGATATTCTAGTCAACAAAATGATTGACTAAGGGCTGGATGAACGAGGTTCGATTTAAGGGAGAGGGTTTTGAAACTTTTATCTTCACCACCTATATATTTTCCCATAAACCTGGACCACTTCATCTAATTCGTGCCGGGACTTCTTTGGCGACAGGACCTTTGAGCTGTTTCTTCTTAATTAGTGAAAATTTTAAGGAAAAAGTCGAAATTAACTTCTACACTCTGTACCCAAGTAGATGCCTAGACGCTTATTCCTATGAGTCCAACGTGACCCTGCATCGAAGTATTTAGCAATCTCCATCTTACTTACTTACTTACGGAGCTGAGCCCTTCTGGAGGACCCGCCAATTCTGCAGCTACTTAAGAATTTCCCAGCATTTTATGTAGCTTGAAGGTTCATTACCGTGTTCACAAGAGCCCTCCACTGGTCCCCATCCTCAGCCAGATCTATCCAATCCATACCATCCCATCCTATCTCTCTAAGATCCATTCTAATATTGTCCACCCACCTACGCCTTGGTCTTCCCTGTGGTCTCTTTCCTTCTGGCTTTCCTACCAATATCCTATACGCATTCCTCATCTTCCCCATTCGTGCAACATGCCCTGCCCACCTCATCCTGCTTCCCTTGATCATTCTAATTATACTTGGAGAAGAGTACAACTTATGAAGCTCTTCATTATGCAGTTTTCTCCAACCTCCCGTCACTTCATCTCTCTTCGGTCCAAATGTTCTCCTCAACACCCTGTTCTCAAGCACCCTCAGTCTATGCTCCTCCCTTAATGTCAGAGACCAAGTTTCTCATCCATACAGAACCACAGTCAAAATTATACTTTTGTATATTCTAATTTTTATGTTTTTGGACAGCAGACGAGCAGACAAAAGGTTCTGGACAAAATGGTAGCAAGCATTACCCGAGTTCAATCTCCTCTTAATTTCCTCCTGAATCAGGTTTTGATTTGTTATCGTCGTTCGCAAATATCTGAACTGTGCCACATTTTCGAAACATCTATTTCCTGTCTTTATGTCATGATTTTGTCCTACATCTGGTGACGAGACAGCAGCACACACTTTGATTTCTCTGTGCTTACTTCTAGAGCAACCTCCTTACTTGCGTCAAATAAAGTCTGTGTTTTTTTTTCTTTATGGTGTCTATATTATCACCCAGTAGAATCACATCGTCTGCTTAGACCAACAGCTGATGTGTCCCGTTTAATTTCAGTCCAACCAGGTTTTCCTGCACCTTCCTAATTGCATATTCTAGAGCAAAGTTGAAAAGCAGTGGCAATAAACCTTCTCCTTGTTTTAGACCATTCTGGATAGGAAAACTATCAGAAAACTGTTTACCTATACGGACTTCTACATACATTTCCTTTAAACAAATTTTAATCAGCCTAATTATCTCGTGGGTATCCCAAACTATATCAGAATAAAATCTCCATCTTATTTCTCCAAAATTATGAATCGCATAAATTTTAGTATACAAGAGAATACTTATTTCTTTAAGACCAGTAGCATTTATTTGATCAGGTTGTAACGGAATTGAGTAATTATAGAGTGTAGGATCTGTGAAGAAGGAGTTCGTACCTCGCAGGCCTGCTTTCAGCACATATTAGAGTAGTTTCATCATCGAGAATGAGATTGTTAGGACTTGTAGCAGACATTGGATAGACCAGAAATACATGCGACATCTCGGATGGCCGTGATCCGGGACTCTCCATGTCGGGTAAACTCTCTCTCTCTCTCAAGAGAGAAAGATTAGCTCAAGAAAGAGAAGATTGGTTACAGACGTTGTTGTAATATTGTCACTGTAGGAGACAACCAGAACAGTTCAGTAGCTCGTTTGTATTCCTTCCATGGAATAGAGTAGTGTGCTGTTCTTAAGTGAAGACCAGGAAGATGGTGATGCTACAGTTTGCCACATGTTCACGGGAACGGTGGAATGGCCATTCCAATTGAATTATACTAGTCACAATTCATATTCATTTTAAATTTATGCTCTCAGTTGTATATAAATTTAGGGTAGAAGTAGAAATTAACAGCAGGCGGATAATAACGAGCCCAAAATTTGTTGAAATTCGCCGTTAATTCTCTGGCGTTTAGTCGTTTTGAGCACCATATCAAGTCAACCAACTACCAGTGTCACCTTGAAACCATCGAGATATGTCTCAATAGGCTGCAAAAGGTCGAAAAGTTATCACATGTCAGTTGTCACCTGCACTTTGGGAAGCCTGAACTTTCGCGTTGTCACAGGTTAATAATCACAATAATCAGCTGATGTTATTAACTGGTGAAGGTATTTGAAAGCTTAGTTATTTGATTTCCATGAACGAGAACATTGCAGTTCGTGTAATAATACCTCTGATGATTAGGCTAATAACGCCACCCGTTTTATTTTGCGTTCTATCAAGATTTGAGTTAAAGTAAGTGAAAACTGTATTTTCATTGGGGAAATTAACTCGATTAGCACAACATTAGCCCTCCAGCCACTGGATAAAAGTATTTTCCATCCTAAATGTTAATGGAGTGAAGATCTGGACATGTAACAGGAGTGAGACTCGTGAAAGGACAATTGGTTCACTTCAATTTTCAAAACTAATAGTCGAAACTTGGATGAAAACTGCCACAACAAGATTTGCAGTAGCTGGGTTCAGATTTACCCTACTTTCCGGACGTCCTACCAGAGACAGCCTTCGCTCCCAGCCCTGTCTCAGAGAGTCCGTTACACTTCAACATCAATCGAGGCCAAGAAACCCCATCAGGAAATAAAAATCAGGAACTCAGCTAAAATCGCTCCTTCTACATCAGCAGGCCGTTCTCCAGGAGAGAATGCCTTCTCCAAACATTGGTCGATCCTTCAATACGAATTCCATTTTGGTGACTGAAAACCTTTTTCAGAGTAATTCGGGGAAAGGAACAAACCTAGACATTAAGAACACTAAAACTGAAAAAAAGAGAGCAAGAAAAGAAAAAAAAGAAGAATCTGTTTTGTGGGGGGGGTCTCCTATAAACGAAGATTGGAGTCACTGCATTGAGTACAAAGTATTGTACTGCGAAAGATGTGAAAATGAGAGGGTTATGAACACAGGGTTATGTACTTTATGTGATGAGGCATGCGCTCTTTTAGAGACTCTGATGAAGTTTGGAAGTATTTGCTTTTTTAGTTCCTTTCCAAGAATTTTCTGGTTAATATATAAAAATTTGGAAAGTGAGGACTTTGATTTTAAATAATTGTGTCATTGTGTTACCGCACTATGTTGCTGCTACTCGTATTCCTTATATAAATTTTATTTGAGTGTACCAACTTTAGTCGTGACTGGACTTTATACCTTGTCTCTATGGTCATAACACCATTTTGCCCTTCATCAAATTGACGTTCCCTTTGAAAACAAGAGTAAAGGTTTAAAAACCACTGTACGTCTCTGAAAGTGTGAAGGATGTAGCTTCATAAGAAAAAAAGATTTTGTTATTTCTGACCTACAGTTGGAAAGATATGATTGATTAACTAAATTGGTGATGTTATTTGCCCCCTTTACTCTATCCTAACTTAATATTTCAATCCATCAGCTCACGTACTTTCCGTTTACAGCAAAATTCTTACATTCATGTTGGTATTGAACGTTTCATTCTTTCCCGTAATGCAAGTAATGAGTTACTTGCTCCTGTGAAGAGTCAATAATATCATTATTTAGATTATGGAAATTGTAACGAAACAGATGAAGTCAACAATTTTGTGTATCAGTGTGTGTGTTGGCGAGGGTGAGCCATTCATATAACGTGAGAATCCTCTTCAGCATTTGCATCGCGATATAATGCAGAATCCAGAAACATGTTCGCTGTTTGGAAATGTTTTCATTTGATTTGAAGGTAGAACGTTTATTGGTAACAATTTTAAATTTATTATGAACAAAAATATTTGAATCTGAAGTAGCCTTTCTCCGATTGGGTTCCAAGAACGACAGTTTGTCCTACTGCTAAATTTCCATGAACGCTGTTTTCTATGTGAATGCTAACCAACATAATATTTTTATTAATTTGTCAATTGAGTCTCTCTGTAATGAATCCTAAGTTGATTATGATTCAAGAAAAAAAAAACTGCTGATGTTCGATGATTAGAAAAAAAAACAAGAAAAAAATAATTTCACTTTTCATTACTTTCTTGTCTGCGCTAATGACGATTCTCTTTAATAAGAAGATACACTATGTGCATGAATCTATTTTCAGTGTTTAAGATGTAAAGCAAAGTAAAAGTGAAGGTATCCCCGTAACAGGCCTTGGAGGTCCATAGGGTTGTGAGATGTTGAGGGTCCCATATTTTCTAGACAGTCGGCTCACAGATGGCGGCATGGTTGTTAGCCCTACGCGCCGGCCGCCCTTTATCCGCAAGAATATTCCGAATACTCATTTCTGTTAGAGGATGAGTAGACCACAGGGGCATATTGCGGCTGGAAGGGTTAGGTAAATTGAAAAAAAACAAACAGTGATCTCTTCGGGACTTTAACCCGCGACCTTCTGGCTTGTAGCATGGTGCCTCAACCAACTACGCTACCGCTTTAAGAATATAAAAACTTCTAAAGTTCCATTAGAATTACTTCTTATCCGACCCTGATGCAATGACATTTTCCAATAAATTATGTATTTTGAAAGCAAACTAGAGATGCGCAGCTTAGTAATTCGTAACCCCCGACGAAAAACACCGGCGACATTGCATTATCCCACAGCAAGATACGGGAGTATTGGCCTTACGCTAGAGTCAAGCTCTCCAGCGCTGTCCCGTGTAAACATTCTCCTCAGTAATTTCAGATGCGCTACTTTAATTTCCGTTGCCTGTCTTTCCTGTCTGCCGCACAAAAGCAGTTCATTTTGTGTGTGGGCTTTCAATTTAGGTGCAGACTACGCCAGTGCGTCTTTGAGAAACGTCTGGGAACCAGTTGCTAGGAGAACGAGGAGAGAAGGGGCAAATATGATGATAGACTTAATTAATTTTACTCAACTAATCTACAGTTTCCGAGCAGGTAGTTCCGGGACTGACGCTCCAGGCTTGGCTCCGGAATTTCTCGGTCCAAATTGTGGCCGAGCACCGACTGTCAATGGCGGAGTGTTTTTTGTGGTTTTCCATAATGTGTACTGGAAAATTATTGTACCTTGCATATTACCTCTAATAGAACATGATAATTTCCTTTTAAATCCTTTTTAATTCATTATTCATTAATCGTCCAACTATTCTTCGCTTCAGATTTAAGAAACTGAAAACGTTATAAAGTAATTAACAATAAATAATAATTATAATCATTATAATTATAAGAAAAGTTTTAAAACCTTGATAGGAACAAGTCTGCTAAAATTAACTCACTTGCAATATAAATCGCACATTCGAGATTATATTTAACTAAATTTTGAATACATTTTTTTCACTGTCTCTACAACCCCCTTGGGCCCTGGTTTCTGATTTCAGTTTCGTGATCGTTTTACAGACGCTAGGACTCGTTTGGCGAGTGATTAGCCCGTCACAAGGTCTCTACCTAGACACAGGACAACACAGAGACAAAATAAACACATACACACACACACCAAATATCCGTGCCTTGTGTGGGATTCTAACACACGATCTCGGCTTCCGAGCGAGGGAAAACAGTACATGCCTTAGACCGCTCGGTCACCGTGACCGGCTTGATTTTTTTTTATTTTTTTTTTATTTCTCTGCGAATTTACAATCTACTCACTACAGTAAGGAGCAATAAGTAAATTGGTTAAAAGTAGGAACGTGAGTAGAGAATCAACCAGCGTCGATGATCTTAAACACAATTGATACTAGAATTTATTGCTTAACCTAATTTTGTCTGTTCGGAAGGTCGGATGGCCACTGTCTCTTCAGTCTTCGTACAACGTTGGGAGGGTTTCTTAATTCTTTAATTAATCTGTTATCGTGTCCTTGTAGTCGTTGTTTGTAGAGTAGAGCTAATCTTCGTATCTCGTCTGTTACGTATGGGACTTGCAGGTCGTTGTGAAGCGTCCGATTGGAGACGTACCAGGGTGCGTTGATGATTGTCCGTAGAACTCTGGACTGTAGCCTTTGGATGATTTGTGTATTTGATGGCTTTGCACAGCCCCACAGTTGAACTCCATATGTCCATATAGGTTTAATTATGCATTTGTACAGTATCAGTTTGTTCTTTAAGGATAGTTTTGATTTACGGTTCATGAGCCATGACATTTCACGGAGTTTCATGTTCATTTGTTGACGTTTGGTTTTAATATGTTTTTGCCATGTTAATTTCTGGTCCAAGTGAAGTCCCAAGTATATTTTACCTTGGATTGCATAGGAATTGGTGTGTTCTGGATGGAGACTTGTGGGCATGTTGTTTTCTTGGCGGTGAATGCTGTCTGAACAGATTTTGCCGGATTGATTGTGATTTTCCATGTGGTGGCCCATTGTTCAAAGAGATCTGAGTGGTTTTGTAAGTATTGTGATGCTAGTTGAGGATCTCTGCTTGTTGATAGTATGGCCGTGTCGTCGGCAAAAGCTGCTATGATTGTTTTGTCTGTGGTGGGCAGGTCTGAGGTGTAAATTAGATAGAGTAATGGTCCCAGCACACTTCCCTGTGGTACGCCGGCGTTCACTGAGTAATTGTTTGAGTATGTTGTATTGTATTTGAAATGAAAGTGTCTTTCTGTAATGTAAGATTTTAATAATAGGAAATATGGGGTAGGAAAAAAGTGACCGGCTTGAATGCATTTACTTTGTTTGTGTGAGCCGGATTTATAGGCGCACAACAGAGCTCGGCAAGAAACTTAGGTTACTGCTGTGGTAACATTTTTGACTTCCGAATTAAAAAAAAATCTATCATATGGCATTTCCTACAAGACTAAGCTATATAAGAAAATTATTATAGAGCTAAAGGGAGAGGAGAAACTCTGTAGTACGAGTATGAGAAATAGCGTTCAATAGCATGGCTGATCTTATTTTTACATCCTTTGAATTTTCAGTTCCCTCACGAATAGGACCTGGAGTGTAGGGTCTTCGTGTACAAACACTGCAATGTATCAGACTTGGCACTTTATTTTTCTCCTGAAATTGATACACTGTGGTCTCTATCGAAATGGATTTAACTAGACCCTTATGATCTGTTTGTATCACACTAGCACTCTCTTGCACTGGAGCCCACAGGAACGTCTGCTATTCTTTATGTTGAATTCCGCGTTTTTAATTGGAAATGTGTATTCATGGTACCTTCGTTTATCTGGAATAGAGCATTTATATCCGTTCCATGAAGGTGCAATAGTGTCTTGACTAGCTGAGCAACTCTTGGCTTCTCGAGACAGATTCCCTTCCATTGTGTTCGTAACACTGCTTTGCTACTTCTACTACTGCTATTACTCCTAATAATAATAGTAATAACAATTTGAACTACGTAATGTAATGATTAGTATGTGAGCTGGACGACCAGGGAATCTGGGTTCCACTCCAGCGGGGCAGGATGTATTTCCCTTTTTCAAAGCCTGCATACCGGATCTGAAACCTAGCCATGCTCCTATCTACCCTATCTAATGGTTTCTTGATGTTACTTACCTGAGTATTAAGCGACTCAGGAATGTAGCTGGCTACTCATCTCCATCTGGTACCAAAGTTAAAAATGCTTAGAGCTATAAATTCACCCCCATCCAAACCCATACTTCCTTTTGCAATGGACATCTGTACGAGAGCATGGAAGGTTCGACCCTCCTCTGCTGAGTTCATACACACATTCCAGTTTAGAACTTATCAAACTAAGAGTAAGGGCCGTCAGTGTTATAACATGGAANGGGCAGGATATATTTCTCTTTTTCAAAGCCTCCATACCGGATCTCAAACCTAGCCATCCTCCTATCTAATAGTTTCTTGAGGTTACTTACCCGAGTATTAAGCGACTCAGGAATGTAGCTGACTACTCATCTCCATCTGATACCAAAGTTAAAAATGCTTAGAGCTATAAATTCACCCCCATCCAAACCCATACTTCCTTTGGCAATGGACATCTGTACGAGAGCATGGAAGATTCGACCCTCTTCTGCTGGGTTCATACACACATTCCAGTTTATAACTTATCAGACTAAGAGTAAGGGACCGTCAGTGTTATAACATGGACTGTCCCTCTCAGTCCTGTTGGATGCATGTGCACAATCCCTCTGCATACATGCCAAGTTACAAATTAAGGGACAAACAGAGCTATAATACGTACAGTCCCGCCCAGTCCTGCTTGCATCTGCAAAACCCTCCTTGTTACAAGGCAAGTTCCAAGGCAAGAGACGGCCAGTAATATGGACAGCTCTTCTTAGACCTGCTGGATACGTGTGCACGTTCCCGCTGCGTACAATCCAAGTGATCCAAGTTGCAAAGCAAGGGACGCTCCGCTTCATAACGTGGACAGTCCCTCCTAGGCCTGCTGGATACGTGTGCACGTTCCCGCTGCGTACAATCCAAGTGATCCAAGTTGCAAAGCAAGGGACGCTCCGCTTTATAACGTGGACAGTCCCTCCTAGACCTGCTGGATGCGTCTGCACAATCCCGTTGCGTACAGAGCCAAGTTACAAGGCAAGGGACGGTCAGTCTTGTAACATGGACAGCCCCTCCTAGACCTGCTGGATGTATGCGCACATTCCCGCTGCGTACAATCCAAGTGATCCATAAGTTACAAGGCAAGGGACGTTCTGCGCTATAACGTGGAAAGTCCTTCTCAGTTCTGCTAGATGCGTGTACATATTCCCGCTGCGTACATGCCAAGTCATGCTTCATTTACTATAAACGTGGCTTGCTAACAATGACCCTGTCACTGCATTGTCGGTGTCGAGAATTAAAGCTAGAGCGCGTGATGCATTATCTCTATTTTAAACTAATGAGTCCGTATATTTCATCCTGCGTGCAATTCAACATTAGGAGATCAATCACACAAACAAATACTTGCGAATGTTACGCGTCATTTGCTGTGTCAAGCCAAGCGACTCTCTTGTTGTTTAGCCCGATCCTGTTATCGCTAGCCTATAGTTACATGAATTATGTGTCGTGGCCGAAAACTGCCGTCGAAAACTCAGCCAAAATGAAGGCAATGTCCATGTATGATTAATAATGCTACCATCTATTGCTCTTCAAGTATTGGTGTACTAATAGAGAGACTGTCATGATTTATATGTAAACAAAAAAATAGACAAAGAAATTTGTCTTTAACTGAATTGTAGTCTGCTGTAATCCTACTACACATATGTATTATTTCCATTTACTAGATAAGAAGTAAACATCAGAATGTCTATTGGGAGCTGCTCCAAATGCAAATTTACGCTTTTCTAATCACCGTGACAACTGCCATATCTTTGAAAATTATTTCCGAATTAATCATTACATTGTACTGGAGTACTTTCGTGTTCCTTCTCTGCTGTAATTTATTTTTCCTCAGTGCAGATAACTTTTAACTTTCTCCTCTCTCTCCCACATTGAAGTATAGGGCTGATTTCTCAGTTTCACGATCATTTTTACAGACGGACGGACTCGTTGGACGGGTGATCAGCTCGTCGCAAGGCCTCTACCTAAACACAGGGCAACACAAACAGAATAAACGCATACACATCCATGCCTGGTGTGGGTTTCGAACCCACGATCCCGGCTTCCGAGCGAGCGAAGACAGTACGCGGCTTAGACGGCTCGGCCACCGTGACCTGCCCAGTGCAGATAGGTGATTAATATTTTTTAATACAAAATTCCTCTCGCAGCCCGCTTATGCTCATGATGACTTTGAAATACGCGCATCCGACCCCCGAATAAAAATAAATGATTGAGCGTCCATTCTGTATCTTTGTAGGTGCGTAACGTGACATTACTAACTACACGGCATTGCAATATTGGAGACCTTATTACAGACACAGGTCAACAGATTTGCTGCATTAATCCAATAAAATCGGACGTTTATTGGCCTCGAACGTAAGTGATATAATAACTGTTCATGACGTGTGCTTTGTGTGAGCTTGTTATTCTGGTGACAGCAAATTGTGTTCCTCCGAGATCCCTGACACAAGTACAATAAGTGCAATACAACTTCCTGGCTGATTTCAGATTTCTTGGAAGAGTGCAATGACGCAATGTCTTCGGTAGGGTGGCTGTTCTTACTAGGCTCCGGGCAATGATCTTCTAGGTACCTCATCGATCAATCATTCCCGCAGATGTCTGACTCTGAGTTTGAGACTTCTTGTACATAACGTCTGATAAAGTAGCGGCCTATACTGTTAGACATTACTTTCCACAATTTAAGTTTGTTAGCGGGAACATGTGTGAAATATATCTGTATTATGAAGGGATGTACTTTATTGAAGAAAAATTCAGCCTATGACCGTACTAAGGAAACAAAATATAGAGAACAAATTTCAGAAAATTAAAAAAAAATCTTTAGGATACAGACAATACTGCTAGCATTTTAGCCACATTTCAAACTGATAGTATGTCTTTTAATTATTTGAAGACTGACATTTTTCTCAAGAACATACACAGATTCACTCCCAGTCTCACAGTAAACATATCACTTCTCCGCTACAAAGGATAGACAGTCAGTGCTGTGAAGGGGAACAACAGTTGTTTATTGCGAGAAAAATATGGAACACGTAAATACGCTATGTGGGAAGAATATAGAGTTTTAGTAAGTTACAGTGGATTGTGTATATAGTAACGATTACACTTTAAAGGATTTATTAATAGTTTCGGTCAGTCCTCTAATAAAGGCATGTACAAACCAAACAACAATGCCTTGTGTGGGATTCGAACCCACGATACCGTCTTCCTAGCGAGCGAAGACAGTACATGCCTTAAACGCTCGGCTACAGTGACCGGCATCCGTGAATTACAAATGTATTAAATAAATAAACTGACGAACATTTCATTTTGTATGAAAATTGCTAAAATATACCGAGAAAATATGTTTCGTCATTCACAATGATGAAATGAAAAGAAATCTGTTATGAAAGTTGAAATTTAACCTACTTGAGGTAGGCTTTGTCTCACATGGGTACATTGAGTTCAGAACACAGCTGCGAAAATGCCGATGTTACATTTTCTGTCGTGTTATGAAGCATACTACATTGCAAGCTAAGCGTGAAGCATGAAATGCTTAAGAATAGTTTTATTGTCAAAACGAAAGAATAATTCCATGTGAATACATCAAGCTACAATACTGAATGCAAGTTCGTCTTGGGAACTTCTCGTTTTTAAAGGATTCCAGTGCCATTTCTCCGAATACACACCTAATATAACCATAATAACTACTGCAGTCCTACATTTTAATTAGTGTATTTCATATCGTTGTATAGATGTACGGACATCGACAAGACAGCAGCAGTCAGGCATTACTACTGCCGAGAACTCTGACTATACCGGCTCTGTGGTCTAGTGGTTAGAGTTCCTGGTTACAGATCCCGAGGTCCTGGGTTCGATTTCCGGCCCTGCCAGATTTTCTGAGAAGTATTGGGTCTGAAACGGGGTCAGCTCAGCCTCGTGAGGATAACTGAAGATCCAGTTCAAGGAAATAGAGGCTCCGGTCTAGAAAAATTAAATTAACGGCCGTGGGAATTCGTTGAGCTGACCACGTGACATTCTGTATCCGCTAAAATTGGCACTAATTTCGCCGATAAGCGGTGGTCGCTCGGTCGGCATAGTTCGCTTGCGGACTACAGGCTACGGAGTTTGTTTGCTTTTTGTTTGAGAGCTCTGACTAACGCGCTTACTCAAGCCATACGGTGTTCCTTCATATCCTGTAACATCCTACATTGAACACCCCAAATTTTCAAGCGTCGATTTTGCGAACAGGGCAGTTTAGAACTTAGATAAATAGTGCGATATACTTCAGAAGCATTCTTCTTTGTACATTTGTTGTTTAGTGGCATTTGACCTAAACGTTGGAGGGTATTATTTCAAAAAATTTTCCAACGGACACAGTACACGAAGCATAAGTTTGTCATAAGTTTTGCAATTTAGCATTTAAGAAAAGCTTTCATTATAAAATTATGTTCGCCATTGTCCGTTAGCTTACGTGTATTTAAATTACACGACGTTTCGGAAGCTTGATTTGTGTCCTTCAACGGGCGGAAAAGGGAAATGATTGTACTTAGTTGGTCACGTTAGAAAGAGCCAGTCTGGATCTGTGGCCAACCTAAAATCTTCTAAGAAGCAGTACCATCAAATGTCATTTGTGAGAGACAGTGATGTGAGCGCGAACTGAGACAACGAGGCATCTGATTCTTGCTGTTGCTTCTACTACGTATACTCGTATCTCTCACATATGAAGTCTGACGGTAGCAGAATATATACTCGTATGCTGCCTATGAGAATTCGTTTTGCCCAGTTATAGAAACTTGCTCTTTCTAAAGTGCCTAACCGAGTAAGCCACTTCCCCTTTCATACCTGAAAGTGAAAGTAGATTCAAGTTCCGAAATGACGCATAAATTTTCTATAGCGATGGACACTGTCCAAAGTAATAATGTTTTAACGAAAACACGCCATTATAACAGACCTTTAGAGGATTTGTTAAGACATTTAATGATGCCTGTATACAGGATTTGTTTTCCTTACTATTTATGTAACTGAGGATGTCCCTATTGAATTATTGAAGGTAGCCCAATCATGACATTTAATATGTTCACAGTATTCAGCTAAATTCGTTCACCGAAATTCTACCAAAGTATGGGTCTCTAATATATGGAAGGTGAGAGGGGCTAAACTATTTTTTTCGGGACTTACGAACCACCAATTAGCAAATGCAGGATACTACTCTATTTCTTTCTCTTAGGATCTAGATTCGCCAGCTGCAGGTTGTTATTCATATCTGTTAGTTACAAGTATAAACTCGAATTCTTAGGTCACACAAACCACCAATTTAGTACTGTACAATATTAATCTATATACTGTTACTACTTGATGGTAAATTTCTAAGTTTGTATAGCTGTTGGTATCTCTTAGTGGCATGAACCAAGTCAGATATTGGGGACATACAAACCACCTGTTTAGTAATAAGCTAATTTACATTTTGTAGTCATTAGATGAGAGTTTTTCAACTTATTCAACTAACGACACACAGAAAAAGCGCTGAAACTATCAAGGCGCACCATCGATTTTTAAGGAGAGTTCGTCGTTAAAAACGAATAATAAAACTGCGTTTAAATCTTTAATAGCTAAAATTTAATACTTCTGTATTTTTAAAAATAATGTTGATTGAGGATTTCGCCAATTTTAAATCGTCATTTTTTCTCGCTTGTTTTCCACTTTTCCCGAAACTCCCGCTGCACACTTGCGGACCCTCAGCGTCACACGGCACACCGGTTGAAAATAGCGGCACTAGATGGTGATTCCTGGGCTGTATGTTTTCGCAGTATCTGTTGGTGATGAGATTCGAGTCGGATACAGACTGAGTGAAGAAAGAGTGATACTTAAGTAAATAAAATGTTGCTAACTTATTAATAAGCGCATATTTAACAACCTGTTCCTTTCCGTCTGCTAGTATTGCTTAAGTTTCGTCCGAAAATATGATAAATAAAATTAAAATACGGTTCTGAAGCATGCAATTTTATAAATTGAAATGACTTCGGAATCTTTATCCAGTTGCATTATCCTATGACCTCCGTGCAGTTTCCTGCATTCATAAACAAAACTAGCGGACTATGCCTAATATCGATTACCTAAAAGCTTGTGGACATTGCTGTGTTACGAAAGGTTTCATATCTCGACCAATATTTTTCATGAACCAAGGACCTTACCGTGTCATTTTAACACTGACATAAAATTCGACGCTGTTGTTTTACTCTTTTTACATCGTGTAACCTCATGTTAGGGCCGCTCCATAGCTCAAGCGGTTATTCGCTGGCTCCCCACCGCGACGGCCCGGGTTCGATACCGGGATCTGGTCAAGTGGGATTTGTAGTGGACAAAGTGGCGCTGGGGCAGGATTTCTCCGAGTACTTCGGTTTCCCCTGCCAATCTTCATTCCACCAATTGCTCCACAATCACCCTCACCTATCATCTGGGGCTGGTACAATAGACCAGAAGTGGCCGCAGTACAAGGGACTTAGTCCCACCCCACTAGCAATAAAAACAACTTCATGGTAGAGTGTATGCAAGATCAGTAGGTTATGTTTCACTCGTAGTCGTTGTATTACAGTATAATGGAAAATTCTGGCTATATCGTTGCATTGTACAATTACATATGATGTTTTTTTGTTTTAGTTCATTTTACAACACTGTCATTACGGCGAACTGTAGAGTGACTGATGAACAGTTAATTGGAAATGATTTTGAAAGGAGCATCCATGCTGAGAATTACTGGATTTTTGGACTTTGCCCATCGTCCGGCATTGTAGATACCAGAAATTGGATCTGTTTCCATCCTCCGGCGAGGAGGAGGAAGGCACTTACTCTGTTGGTTCCCTTAGAGAGAGCTACACACCATTGTCAGAGCTCTAGAATCTACGAAGCGATCGTGGTTATTCGAAGTAGTATCATAGTATCTTCCTGAAGGGACTGAGGAAAACAAAGACAAACCTCTATCCGGATACTCAGTGTTCAAGCTGAGATTGAAGCTTAGTACTCGTATCTCCCAAATATAAATCTAAGGCTTTACCGATATAACATCTTGCTCAGTCGTATAATGAATGTAAGTTACGCCATGATATTTACCACTTATGAATTAAACGTTGATTCAATTTAGGTAAACAAACTAAAATGAACTTTAGTTTCTCTTGCACTTGTTATGGATTGGATTGGATTGGATTTCGTGACAATAATTTCTTTACAGTACAAGGTAGTCAGCCTCCCATCCAACACCCAACCTGGAGGATCAGTTCTCTATATTTACTCGTATGTCCCCTAGTGATAGGGTGGCCTAGTTATAACCTCAGGAACCGGGTTCGCTCTTTCTCGCTTTCTTAGACTCTCAGACCTGCGGTGGAGGTACTCTCACATGGGGACAATGTCACTTACACTTTGCTAATTTTCTTACAGCTGTTGTTACCAACCTGTCCTATAGAGACGCCAAATATTCCAGGCGCTATATCTCCTGTCGATTTTTCATTGTTTAGGTCGTTTCTAAAAATCCGTCGAGTACGGATCCCTGTATAACTTTTCGTAGCAAGTTGAATATTTTTACGATAAGGATTGGTTAGTCAAACGCTCAATTCAGAAGCTGGGGGACCATCCCTTGTTTGGCAACTGTTTTCCGCATTATTATACTGAGTAAGTTTTGTTTCGACATGAAAGTCAATCGTATGTTCTGAAAGTAGAGGCATAATTGTGATTGTGAATTCCTGTTTTCCCGTTCATCCTAGGGATATGTGCTGAGTGCACGGAAAGTCTGAAGAACTTCTCCGCAGACAGATGGCAGCAAATTGTGGCCGAGAGGGCCATTACGTGCCATTGCCGATCGTAGCTTGTCCCAAATGGTTTTACGGCTCCCATAAGCTCAACTTCCCTTTATTGGCAAGTCTTTGATTTCTTCTTCTTTTATTTATTGAAACGCTTGGAGTCAGGCGTCTAGCACAGTTAAATTAGCTAGACCTTCTGCAGTTTGAGATCCGATGAGAATATACTGTTATATGTGACTGAACATTAATGCCATCCGATAGTACGGGCTGTAGTAAATTTTATGATCTTGAAAGAATGATTGGACGTAAAGTCACAGAAATGTTCGTCTACCCTAGAATAGTTTCCAAGTCCAGTCAAATAATATTAAGCACACAGCTTGAGAGCAAATGTATTTAGATTGTAATAATAACAGTAAGGAACATAGTCGTACATGATTCACATATATTTAATGAAAATTTTTTGTTATTTTACGCAGACAATAGTTGTTGCTATGAATGACTAGGATGTTAAACAACTCCCTTTATTACTCTTTCTTCCACTAACTCGATAAATTTTTATCGTTTTCCCACTTTACTAACCGTTGTCTGGTAACGGATCCCAACAATTCTCTCTGCTTACTTCCTTACTGACTGGCGACTGTCTCACTACTAATTTATTGCTTCAACTCCAGACTGTCAACTGCTGACTGCAACAGTCCAGGAACTTACTCACTACTCCAACTCTGTTCTCCGCTACAAATACAGATTCTAGTTCAGTCCAAATGTTACGGCGGCCGTTCCTTAACAATTGACCCGGTATCGTCACGTATTTTCTTTCACTTATCCTATCACTCACATTATGTTAGATCGATAACGTGTAAAGTAGATTATCTGCCCGTTTCATAGCCATTAATAAGCTCAGTGAAGGCGAGATCGCAATTTCTGTCTGGTTTACTTTCTCCCTCTTATTAAACTATCATGTTAATACTCTGTACCGGAAAGTTAAGCAAATTGTGTGCTACAATCTCGTCCACCACATACTCATATTCTCTTCCCTTTGGTTTACTGAATGAATCAGCATTGCCAAGCGCCAATGCTTGTATGCACCTATTTGCTCCGGAGGAAATTTGCGACGGACTGACGATGTCGGACCAGTACACTATATCCTTTAACTCCACTTGCTGAGGACAGGTCAAGAACTAAAGCGAAGGCTGTAAAATAGTACTAGACTGTGTTAGACTATTGGACCCTCCTGGAGAACGGAATATCCCTGCTCTTTCTGTGCCAGATTTTACGACTTGGGTTACAGCCAACTGCCAGCTTTGGCAAACCATGCGAAGCTACATAAGCTACATATATCAGTAGCACATTTTTGAACCAACCAAGGTGTTGGATACCTAACAAGCATTTCATATATCTATGGCTTCGTCTGTCAGGACTAGGGCTCCCCGAATGTCGAGTGTTTATTAACGTGTCGGCAAATCTTTGTCGTCTTCAGAGTTAATTAATTTATGGGGGCTTTTTGGAGCTCTTATTATAACTCTCACATTAGACAGTGCGTCGGAAGTGAAGCCTTGACGAATTAACAAAATATCAGAATGCTAACCAATAGGGAACCTTCATTTGGTTAGTGACGTAATGAAAATGTTTCAGCGACCTAATTGTTAAGGAAGAAGTGTGACTAGAGTCAGAATTAAGAGGATTTTTTGTTATTGTAATTGCATTCGACGCGACATTTTCCTGAAAGCTTGGAGCCACACATAGAGCTCCAGCGCGCAAAATCTTGAGGACTAAAATTTAAAAGGTAAGAAAAGGGAAAGTTGTCCCTGTGCTTAACTAATTAAGCACTAGGCCATAAAGACCTATGAGGCAGTGAATGTATAGACCCACGTTTTCTTGACCTCGGCACTAGCTGGAGGTTAGTGGTCAGATTCACGCCCCGGTCGCTTTAGCCCCGGAGAAATAATCCCCAGTACCCATTGGATAGGAGGTTAGGTGGACCCCAGAGTCGGTCTGGAAGACATGGAGAAGTGAAAGTTCTTTACTATACCGGGACTCGAAATCCGAACTCTCTGTCGTCCGGCCTGTATCCCGTCGCTACACCGACTACACTATCCCGGCTCAACCAAATTTTTAACATGTTCTATATTCTGTAGCAACCAAAATTTTAAACATGTTCTATATTCTGTAGTACGTTTTATCGTCACACAACAATGTAGTACCGGCAACTGCGAATCATAACTTCTCTAGTATTCACAGTGCACTGAAAGAAATTTATGAGATGACAAGTCGCATTATTTTGGCCTAGACGAATCCGATGGTTGTTATTAGCCATTGTAATATGAAGCAGTTAAGATCAGAATTTAATTTCGCAATGCTGTACTATTGTATATGGATTGGAGTTCAAAAGGATAAATACCTGAAATCTACACTGGAAAATAAGCCCATTCCATAACAAGCTACAATACAGACTGAGCTATTACCGCAGCAGATATTTGTCTAAAAACTGCTATGAAATTACCAGAATTAATTTTCGATGACAGCGTAGTTTTTTCAGTAGTGACGCAATATTTTCCCCAGACATGACTTTACACTCCACCATCGGTGATGGTTATTAATTGAGAAAAATAAAATTACAGAGCGATGGGGTCTCACCCCTTCATGTTGCACACTGCGTAACAATTTCTTAACTTGTCGAAAATTGTTGTTATGACGCACCGCTTCCTGTCTAGTGGGAAAGGTAGTAAGAGCTAAACTTCATAAATGTACCATTTTTCAGATAGAGAGCTGGACACTAGCTCGATAAGCGTTAAAAAAGCATGGGTTGTTTGTTACTTTAAGTCAAAATATGAAACTACTCCATAAATACGCTTTGAAATCGGAAGTAATGAGCCAGACTGTTGGACATTAGCCGTTCGTATTCGAGCTGAAGCTACACAACTACTTTAATGAGCGCACCACGGCACAGGATATAGTTCCATGTGAAATGAAAGGTGCATTATTATTGCTATTTGAGTTTTGCTTATGCATAACAAGTCTAAAAGAACCTCTGTGTTTGATTTTAATGCAGAATAAGTATCGTTCGATCCCCACTCTTGTATTTTATTATTCTTTCCTTTAAATATTTCCTTCCCTACAGAGGTCAGCAAAAAATGTAGGTAACTGCACAATGATATATTTCGGCGCAGTTCCCTTCAANTGAAGAAGTGGTTATAGACGGGGTTTGGATTGGAGTTTGGATTCATTGACCATTTTAACACACAACTCGTGCGCACTTAATTATAGCACCATAACTTAACTCCACACTTAACAAATTATTAGTTCAGCACGTTCTAAGTTTTTCAGTCTGTTGTGTTTTCACCAGTCATTTTCTGGTAACGGCTTCTAACTGTGGAGATTCTTCCGGTTCCGCGCTCACTCCGTTACAGTCCGCCGAATATCCCACAACTCACTCTGAACTTCTGAGTCTGAATTTTGTGTTACGACCGACGATCAGTCGGTTACTCTGTCTTGGAATAAAGCACCCATCTGGGGTTTAATACCAGATATTTACTACTTTCAGACAGTTGCGGGTTTATTGATGTGTGGCACTCCCTTTGACGAGAGGACAGGTCTGTCGTTTAAATTGATGCTGGCCCTAGCCAAAGCCGTCATCGCTGGGTCCGAGTCCCGTGGGACTCGCGACCATGTTTTACTCTCTCAGATTCGAGACTTCCATTTTCGTCGCCTTCTACGACTCGCAGGGCTACGGAGAAAGCATTCGACCCTACCTTTTTTATAACACCTCGGCACGAACCACTTAGAAAACAGTGTTTCAAACACTTCCTCTATTGTTGCGCGAGGACTTTTGGGGTTCCCATGTAATCGCTACTCGACCTTTCTATTGACTCGCTGGCTGCTACCTAGTAACGGCTGTTGTCTCGTTGTCTCTTTCGAAGTCTTTGCCTAGCAACGGGTCTATATGCCAAATTATATACATAAATACAGGGTTTCAAGGGCAGTTGTGTCCGATTCCATATTGAATTTCACACCCCATTTTGCACTTAGCTATCGCTATCAGACTGAAAACTAAATAGACTTCGCTTAACCACTATATTTTAATTTGCAATGAACAAAATAATACTGTTGAAATTTTGCATGTGTTTATAAAACCTGTCACCGTACAGTGCTTTAGGACCCTACGATAAATTGTGCAACCGTCAACTCAGAAGTGTGTACGGTGGCCGTCCTCGCATTATCAAAGATAAAGTATCCAAACATAGAAATGGCCCCCCTTGGCAATGTGCTCCATGAACTGTCATCTATACTGTGAAGTTTTTCAGAAGTATACAAATAGGTACAACATTAAGATATTAAAATAAATAATATGCAGCTACCTACGAAATGCCACTAAGTGCATAGACTCTTAAATGGAAGTTTGTCTCTATCGTTCTACACAGTCTCCCTGTTGCTCTCTCACACAGAAGAGCACAACGAACACGACTGAACGTTGTGTAACGTACAGACACATGTTACATCACAAGAAAACGTAATAAAACTAAAAATAATCGCCTCATCTTGGCCTGTGAAGAGTGAAACAAGGACTGGAGGAGGGGTGAGTGGTATAAACTGGTCTGTTTCGGTGTTTGTTAATGACATTCAGTGTCAGAAAAAAGTTATTGGGACATAGTATTACTCCACAGAAGGCAGAAAATTCTTTATTCATAGTATGGATTATAATTGCATACAGAACCTGAAGGGAAGAAGATAGAATACACCCAGACCGCCACTCTGTCTGCCAATATCTGAACATTTTTCACGTTTGGCTTACATTTTCACCTCGAAGATGGAAGCAGCATTAAGTATCTATCAGTTTACATTGCGATAGATCCCGGAAGACAATCTTCGTGGTTAGAACTGTGCGAATGTTGAAATGTGACATCATAATGAATCACAACGTAATAGGATATGGGGGTTTGGACTGGATAAATCTGCCTCAGCCTGGGACTGGTAACGAGCTCTTGTGTGCATGATTAAATTATTCGGGTTCTGTGAAACGCGAGGAGTTTCTTGACCAGCTGAGCCACTGTTAACTTAATATCCCGCTTCATGGCGTTATTAAACAACGGAGCTTAGAGAAGTGTGACGTATTGTGAATACTCAGAGATTTATTATTACGTCTTAAGAATACTTTTATTACTATGTAAGCTGTAAAGAGTCCAGGGGTTACTGTAAGTAATGAACCTGTTTGTGGTTTGTTATTAAACTGATAAAATACGGGTAATAAAAGCACAACATTGAAATAAGGTGCCTGCTAACCATAATGTGATATTCTAGGTATTAAAAGAGAGTAAATATTACACATACCTACAATATATATTATTATTATGCGAATAGTGTAAATTCCGGTTATGGCTCTCCGTGTTTGGCTCAAATTTTAATGTTATATTTTCATATTTTTTAATAAATGCATCATAAATCGTATAGATTGCGTTCTGTAGACGTTCGAGAAAATTGAATAAAATTTACTTAACGTTAAGAAACTGTTCTTTACTTATACAAGAATCTATTTTCCTACTGAAACGAGTTTTATCATCGGAAATTATAGCCACTGTTGAGGGATCTTATGTAACCAAAGGTGTTATTATGCAGGACATGACAGCGGGAACGTATTCTGGGTAAATATAGCTGAGTACGACCACAAGTGCCTTGTCCTATGCAGCATGAGTTTAAAGCTTCAGTTGGAAACTTCTGGTAAATATGTTCATCTTATGAGCAACCGTACTGCTCATACACTGAAACTGGAAACCTGCTAAAATCTGAATTATGCCTCTNGGCACGATTGGGGGGGGGGGTTTGCATGACTTATAAGACGGAATTTGGATTGGATGATAGGATTTATTTACACCTTTTACATTCATAATTCGGGACTACAGGTAACACAGCTCTGTCGCTTATCTATACACTTTACAGTTCACCGTTAAACACGCAATAGGAGTTTCAGTCTTCACCAGTCGTATCCTGGCAACGGTTTTATAACGGTCTCACTGTAACTTCAAATAACATATGAAGTCTTTTTTGCACAATCTATTTCATTTCTTCCAATCTCTTCTCAACCACCTTCGACTGTCATCCCCAGAACTAGACCCAGTTCTCGACAACTCTCTAAAACATCAAATTCAAAGTCACATTGCATTTGACAGTCCTCGAGCCCCATTTGGGGCTCATGACCAGAGTCTTATTACTGTTTGACAGTTACGGTTTGTTTTTTTGCGGGGCTCCCTCTCTGACGAGAGGATGGGTCTCGCTTTTTTATATGCTGCTAGCCCTTGCCAGCGAAATCTTTATTGGGTCTGAGTCCCTTGGGACTCGCGACCATATTTTACTATTTGACACTTCCCTTTTCGTCACCTCCTACAACTCGCAGGGTCACGGTGGAGGTATTTGACCCTGCCTCCACACGGTTTCGCTCAAACTTCAAAGTCATATTCAAAGCCACATTGTGACTGACGGTCAGTCAGTCAGTCAGTCTTAGTGTCGAGCCAAATATGGGGCTTATGACCAGATATTTCGGTCTTGCTTTTGTGGGGCGTCCTCTCTGACGATAGGACGGATCTCTCTTTTGTCAGTGTCATTGTCTGCAGTAGTAAGTAATTTGTCATAATGTGAAGGATATTTATATTTTACATATATTATACATGTTAATAAATGTATATAAAATATATATAGGGCCTCTGTCAGTCTAGGCTCAGTACAGCAGATTATGCCCTATTTCTAGTAGCTTCCGATACAACGGTAATCTAGTTGACGATTTCTAGTACGAAATATATTGTACCATGTTACTTCAGAAACAGAGTTAACGCGGTTCATCTGAAGAATATGACCACTCAGCAAGCAATGCATAACAATAAGTTATATTTCTGAGTGTGTCCGAGACATCAAACCCAGCTGGCAGAAGTTATTAGAACACTTCCGTTAGTCCCTGTGCACAGTAGATTTGCGGCAGTTTTCAACATATGCGATTGGTTAAATTAATAAGGAAGCATGTGGCAGGCCGTGCTCGTGACCGTGTTAATGTGCAAGGAAATCTCGATGGTCACAATCTCCTAATACGAAATAAATTTGATCTACAGAGCCTTCCACCAAGATATTCTCTGTATTTTAATTTTGTTCAAGATTATTACGCCACATCAGTACGAGATGGGATGTTTAATCTGTATAGCGACGAGCTACGAGATGGACGGCCGGGGTCCTACTCCCGACAGGGTCGAGGTTTTTTCTCTACACCACGTTCTGCAGACAGGCCCTTGGGCTCACCCAGCCTCGTATCCAGTGGGTGCATAGGGCTCATTCCCTGGGAGTAAAGCGGTGGAGGTATGAAGCTCATCACTAACTTCATTTATTGCCGAGGTCAAGATTGGGGGAGCTATACCTCCACTTCTCAAATTGGTGTGGAACTTCATTAAACACAGGAACAATTTTACCCTTTCTCTTTTACGAGATATTACTTGAACTTTAAATGTATACCATTTAAAGATATCTGCAAGATGTAATTATTGAGAAAATTTCATATATTCACAGTGTGACAGTCCAAACCTTTTAAAACTCTTTAATGGACGCTATGACCCTCTTTAGCCATTTCAATAAAGTGACTGATTTATAAGGGAGACCCATCCATTAAAAAGTTATGACTCGCTTTTCGCATTTAGACAGGAAAAACTGCCTTGTTTTGTTACCTGTAGCTTGGGTGACCGCAAAAGGGACATGACGCCGCCATCGAAAGGCAAGTCTGTAGTTTGCCGAAGATGTAAATGTTGTTTTGCTAATATGGTAGCTGTTATAAAAGTGTCTTCGGAAGGGTGTAATTGGACCCTAAACTACAAATAACCGCTTTCACATGTAGGGTTCCGGGTTTAATATCTTTGGATCTCTTTATTCTCAAAGTTAGTAATGTGATTGCCTAGTGCTGATGGTATGATGAATTGGCAGTTAAAATCAGCCATTAGGAAACTATTATTGTCTGGGAGAAAGGCCGTCGGTTCAAATCCTATACAGGGGATGAAGCGACGCTCCCGCAGGATAGAGTGAGCAGGAGGACTTGGCATTTAGAATTCATCAGAGTGAGACGTCCTTGGACTGCACTCTCCAAGTATATCTAAATTTAACAGTCTTTATTTGGTTCGATTAATCTTTGATAATAATAAAAAGGGCACATTACTCCGTACTTGCCAATAAAGTTATAGTGTTTGCTTCTGAAATAAACAATTTGTGATTAAGCAGAAAATTGTGTCTTTGATTTGTATCAGTGGACTAGCTTTAAAAGTGCAGTTTCCTGGTTGCGTCAGTTATTACCTTGACACAACCCTGAGAAGAGTCAAGTGTTCTACCGAAGCGGGTAAACAAATAGATAAACAAATAAATATAAAGATAGATAGAGGACGGTCACAAGAAGTGGCGCCCAACGGTTAAACGGTTAAAAGATGTGGTAGCCTAAGTGAGCGGTTACAACAGCTCGCATGAATTAACCCATCCAGAAATTATCATTGTACATCGTGGTAAACTGTTCATTGTGTTCATGTGATGCCGTTCAGGGATCTGTGTGTTAGGGATGCTGGTTTGGTGCTTAGACTGAGAACGATCGTTCCTTGGTAACTATGACAGTTACAGAAAAATCTTATTTATGCAGTTTTTATATATTTTCAAATGTAGTCGTACTAAACGTAAGGTTGATCACAGTGGCCGCGCGGCCTAAGGCATAAACTATCTTCTTCCGCCCAAGCACTGCGATCGTGGGTTCGAAGTCCACTTGAGGCATGGCTGTCTGTGTGCGTTGTTTCTATGTTTATGCTGTGGTATGTGCAACGTTGCGACAGGCTGATCATAGATAGATAGATAGATAGATAGATAGATAGATAGATAGATAGACAGATAGACAGATAGACAGATAGATAGACAGACAGACAGACAGAAATGCAAGGTTTCCAAAAAACAGACTGGGTTATTTAACCACGATCTCTCAACAACGTCGTTTACATGGCATAAAATAGTAGTTTGGTTTACGAGTGATTGAAAAAGCCGTCACATATTTTAATACATCATTTCGGTATCTGCTTGGAGAAGTCGGAAAATCACAAAACAATATTTTAAGTTTGGCGAAAACTGTTCAATAAAAACAACGAGTAGTTTGCTGCTACGCGGATGTAATTAATAGAGTGCTTGTCAGCGAGATTACTTACAACAAGCTTGTCATAATAGGTAAAATATTTCAATACAGTCTATTAACGAAACATTTGGCTGGGAACGGGGACATCCGCTAGTTATGCTTATAGTCTGAAGTTTGGTATGATCATTAAATACGGAAGTAACATATTAGCAACACTATTCCAATGCAATAACTTTCTCTCATTCTAACACGAAAAGTTATTGAAAAATTTTTAACTTGGTGCGTCATGAACAAATAAATCCACGAAATGTATGTTCTCTTCGTAGCCTAGATATTCAGCACACCGACGCGTTGCGACCGTGAGTTCTTTCCATATTACTCATTACGTGAATGGCTTAGGGAGATGTAGATTTTTGAACGTATAACCTTATGTCATTGATGGATAACTTAGTGTGCACATCCCGGTTCAGTTTTCCTGCGGAAATATATGGCAGCCCATATTTATTTCACGTACCATTTCCTTTGGGAAGACTTAGGAGATGAAAAGTTACCTTTAAAGTCTATATGATCACCACTCTTCATTCTAAATCGCATTTCGCGTATAGTATCTTGGGATCTGCAACCTTTGCATTTTCTCGAAAACCTGAGGTGCTTGAACGGGTTGATATATACGTGACATTAGATAATAGACTCATTTTGAATTTGATTCTTATCCTCCATTGCATAAAGCTAAGAGCACATTCTAAAGCCAGTGTTAATACTGCGATATAGTAAACTTACGTTTCACTTGGATAATACTGTCACGTTTATTAGTGATTAGAGACGGAGTTCGGATTCGTAATTCGTTTATTAAAAACTCACAGGTTGTGAATACAATTAGTGGTAACACAATCTTACTGTAATTACAACACCGTATCTACGAACAACGATAACACATGAAATCTTCAACAACTGAACTGCCTTGAACAACTTCTTCCTGACGAAAATCCAGTCAAACAATTTCACTGCTTCCTATGTAGGGTCGCCACGGAACAAAAACAGAAAACACAGCCCCTCTATTGTTGCAGAGAAGTTTAATCTCGTCGTTGCAGAGCAATGTTCTCTTAGAAAACGCCGTACTTCTATTATTGCGTGTGTGTATGTCGCGGACATTATATGGTATCGGCCGATGTTTACAGATTCACTGCTTAGCAACGGGTCTATGCGCCACAATATAATGGGTAAACCAACTTCAGAAGAGTGCCAAATTCATTTGTAATTAGAAAATGGAATGGGCCAAGTTGTGGAGGAACTAAGATCTAAATTAACCAAGAATATGATGGAAACTTTATTTGTAATATTCTGCAGGCGCATTGAGACGTACACAACTAAAGTAGCAGCAAGGTTACATAATTACAAGTCGTATCAGGGAAATATAGAAAGTTGTTTGAACAAAATTATGTGACGTAATTAGGAGATGTAGACAGGGAGACGTTAGATTGTGGTGGAACGGAATTATGTAACCATAGTAATGACCGGGATTTCAATCAAATTCTCATAAAAATATTTACCTCGTATGGCATTAAAAAAATAATGGAAACTTGTAATCATAAAGTGACTACTTTCAATGTATACCAAGAAAGTTGATAATACGTCTGCAGGCATGCCTCAGTCAAATTCAGTCATCACTGCTTGTCCAAGTTATGCATGGAAAAGCAACGTATTTTTAAAATCTATGGTCCACTATAGCTCCACTCTATCCAATTATATTCTAAAATTTAGTGAACAATACAATATGCAACTCAATGTCAGTATATACCTCAATGAAATGAGGAACGCAGAGAAAAAGCGATGAATGAAGAATTAATTACAGAACAAATTAAGGAATAAATATATTTATGAAATATTACGGAACGAAAACCAGCTTTGAGTACCAAAGTTGTGACATCAAATACAAACAAGAATTTCTCGGAATTACTACACCTTTCATGCATTCTTCCTTCTTTTTTCACTCCTTCCTTCAAGTTCTTCTACAAGATTGATCATCAAGAACTCTGAGTTGACATTTATGCAATTCATTGAGCCAATTGTATGCACAGTTTCAACTAATACATATTTCAACTTCGTTAAATAGCCTCAAAGAATTGTATCGTCACCATACTTGTAATTGTTAACATTTTATTGATCAGTAAACAGTGAGAACTTTTCTGTTTTGACGTTAGATAGCAATGAACAGGGACCCGTTAATTTGTTCTAACAACCAGTAATTGTTTTCGTAAAGATCGTTGTCCTTTTTATGTGTCGAGGATTCCTTTAATTATGAACTGGATGAGTAGATGCCAGTGACTAATTAAGTCTTAAAAAAGCTGTCATGGTCCAATTAGAAATATTATTCTACCATTCTTCTGGTGGGAATGAAAAAGTCACGAAAACCTTGTGCCGATAGTCTGTACAACGGCCGAGTTTCCAATTGGGAACCATCCCATGGTGTTATGTAGGTACTGGAAATGTTACAGTAGTCCCTCACATTAACAGGTTACACACAGCCTTGGTTCTTTACCCTCGTGAATACGGTAATTAACTTTCTGGTTCCATTACTTGACTAGCGGAACAACTATCATCTTCTCAAGCAGAACTAAACTGTGTCAAGTAAATTACGTTCAAAACTTTTAGACGATTATGCGTCACATTCCACTTATTCTGTTTACCTGAATGCATACATATAATCAATTTCAGAAACATTATGATTTCAATATGCTCGGACGATGGACAAAGTCCGAAATGAATAATTCGTGGAAACAGTTAACTACTTATTCTCCATAAAAGCATCATGTTTTAGGTATAATATAAGTGAGCAATGTTCTTATCTTTCCATGAGAATCTGTTTCGTACAAAGAAGTATAATAAGGCATTAAGTTGTTTAAAGATTACTGGATGTAATCAGAAATCTCTATGTTTAATTGGCCTGTCGGTTAACAGTAATTTATAAGCGCCAAGAGACATTCGATTTGGCCATTTCTTCCTTTTTCTTAATAGTTGAGGCGAACTGGATACTGGACACTGTGAGCAACAACTGAACTCAATAAAATCTTCATTTATGTTCCAAAAACTATTTCAATGAAACTTTATGTTTGGGGGGGGGAAGAATCTGGATAAACTCTATTTACATTCCTCAGTCTTTTCATGAAATGAAGATGTAAGAGGCCTATGTAATCATATTATGGCATATATACCCGTTGCCAAGAGGCGACTCTAAACATCAGCCGTTTCTAGGTAATGCCCGTATTCAACAATAGAGGAGGTGTCACGAATCGTGTCGCGTACAGCCGTTGCTACGTACCAAACCCGTGCGCGGTGACGTCACATGACAATAGAAGAGGTGATGCAGGCTGTATTCTCTGTGGATCCGATCCGAGACTATATGACTCGACCGACAGAATCCTGTTGAGCTAAGGAGTGAGGTGCAGTTGATGGTTTAGGGGTGGAGTGTTAACAGGCGGACAACGGAAGCTGAAGAATCTCCATTGCTAAGATTCGTTACCAGGAAAAGTCTAATGAAGACACTGCAAATGAATAGCCATTGTGGAGGGCCGTTACCACGTAATGACTAGTGATAGTAGACTCAGAAGACTTAATTTGGAGTGATTTGTAGTGTGGAAATCAGCAATAGTGTTATAGTTATTTGTAGTTACCACATGTAAGTGGTCAACAAATCTATTCAGAAATCCGAGCCCCATCTATTGTCACTAAAACACATGATAATATGTTCAAGCCTCTTCATTCTTCTTTTGTCACAGCGAACTTATCACACAACATTGGACGTTGTGCAATGAGATGAGTTGATAAGGTGTCTTTAAATAAGATATGGATCAACGTGTAATATTAATGTTATGCAAATGCATGAAGAGGGTGGGGGGTATCAGTCTGAAGGCTGCCTCAATCCCGACAGTCGGCTCCTATGATTAATGATAAACAGCGACGGTACGGAATGAAGGTGCCGGCGCGTGGAGGCGCCCTTGCGACAGACACGACGGATTAACGTCACTCGCACACTGACGGTGATGATGAAAAATATTCATGCTTATTCAGGTGCTGTTCTGACCGAGAGACCGGGTATAAATTCTTTCGTTTCAGCTCTTGCGGATACTAATTGCAAGTCAGTGTTTCAACTATCCGTCAACTAAACTCCAGATAACAGTTCCTCCTTTACGCACAGTTGTATATATACACGTATACTCGTACACAGATTGACTCTCGAGAACTTCTATACAAGAATTATTCCGTTGTTTGTTTTCCTTTGGGGCTATAGCTCCAGTTTGGGCCTTGGTCTACCTCCATTGAACTCTCCGTTTCACTTGGGTTTACTAGATTTTAGATATTCAGTAGGACTCCTTGGGCGGGTGATCAGCTCGTCGCAAGGCCTCTACATGTACACAAACCCAGAGAAACGCGCACATACGCATAAACACAAACTAAACATCCGTGCACTGAGTGTGATTCGAACCCACGTTCCCGGCTTCAGAGCGAGCGAAGACAGTGCATGTCTCAAACCACTCGGTTACCGTGACTAGCATTATTTCATTTTTGATAATTGGTCAGGATACTGATTGTTAACGGCAGGATACTGATTGTTAACGCCCTGTCTGACAGCAAAAGAAGTAGAGATTGTTCTCTCCTTTATCACAGATATGTTAACCATTTCACTTAAAAATTCACCATATTACAAAAGTAATGTCTTGTGGAACATTACGCCTTGTAATCATGTAAAAATTATAATGACCCTACTGATAAATATTGTGACGTGCTTATAGCTGACGCGTTCTAGATTGGTTAACTTTTTATTAACCCTTTTTATTATAATTACTTGTAATTACAATGAATTACAGCAACTCACAGTCAATTGTCAGCGGAACCCTTCTTCCTTGACTGCCGAGGGCTCGCCCCATTCTCGTTCCAGTACTACGACTGCACTACTGATACAGCCTCGAGGCGGAACCATAGGAAACACATCCGTTGCCCAACAATGGATATACTCGTATATGCGAACCATATAGAAAACATTCATTCATTCATTCATTATTGGAGGGGGTGGGTTTCCCCATGCACCGCGACCAGTTGTTGATCTATTGTACGTCCCCCTTTGATATTCTACCAGTCGCCATACCCTTCCGGTACTGGTGCTTGCTATCAGCCCCTTTCAGCCAGCGAGTTCGGCCCCTCTACTGGCAGTGATACCCGATACTTCCCCCAGAGACATGAGGATCTTTTACGTGCCGTAAATCTACGACACGAGACCCACGGCTTAAAGTCCCTCCCGGATGACTTGTTCCCTGAATTTTTCCGCCCTTAAAAATTCGACGACCTCCGCCGGGTTTGAACCCGCGTACCTTGAGTCATGAGGTGGGAACGTTACCCCTAGACTACGGAGGCCGCTTAGAAAACCCTCTCGTGACACTGGTTCTGTTGTTGCATGAGCGTATTTCGGGCGCTGCCTAAAAATGTGTCTACATGTCACAACATACTGAATCCTTCCTGATAACTCGGAGAATGAACCGAGAGAGACAAAGCAGAGCCTGTAGTTCCCCGAAACTTTCCTAACCTACCAGATTACACTTCGTCAGATCCCAGATTGTACTTTACATGTTCACTGCCATGTGAAGCTGATATATCGCAAATTTGATATACATTAATACAGAGCTGACAAGTAGTTTAGACGTGATCAAATATATTTCAGTATTAGTGTCATGTTCCAGCAGCACTTTAGTAATGATAACAGATATTTCAGTCAGGATACCACATTCGATAAATATATCTTGGGACTACCCGTCCTCTTGCGAAAATCTGTGAAGACCTGTAAGATTCCTCATTCTCTCTATTCTGATAGCAGCCGGCCTCCTGCCTCAGCAGCCCCTGTACTTATGTAACATGCTAATCAAGTCTCTTTTTTGGTGACGTACGTATGTTTTGGGCCGATCACAATGGCCGCGCGGTCTAAGACATGAACCGTCTTCGCCCCCTCGAACACTGAGATCGTGGATTCGAATCCTACACAAGGCATGAATGTCTGCTTGCGTTTTTCTGTGTGTAGGTAGCGGCCTTGCGACGGGCTGATTCCCCGTCAGAGGAGTCTTACCGATTGTGTATAGGATTAAGAAACTGAAAAGACGGCCAAAGTCCAAAGGGCTGTAGAGCAATAGAGAGAGAAAGAAGAAAAGCATATGATGTGGAGACTTTTTGATGTCACAGTGAACCAGAGACTATCTAGATCTTACCTGCAATCAAATTCCAACAAGCCCGAAGCCAGTTCCTCTACCAGATGTAACTTCAGTTACAAAAGAATACAAATGTATGTGTAAAACAAGGGAGCTCTTAAAAATTAAATTAATAATATTTATCTTATATTAAAAAATCAGACGACTCGATCAAATAAGATTATTATTGATATGCACAATTTTCGGGCTACATTTCATTGTTCCTTGCAAATTCTGTCGTGTTATCTATAAGTGAAATTTCCTAAACCAAATTAAAATTTTAAATAATGCGTTATTCTGCTTAAGGGTCTAGAATGCATGTAAGGGAACCATTCTTTTAAATTGATTGTTCAGTGGTTGTTGCTGTTACAGCCTTCCCTGTGATGTTACGTATGCAAAGCGATACTATCTTTTAGCAGAGGAAAACAATCTGGTCATTAATACCCTAATTGTGATTAGCTGAATATGTTTCTGAAATGGACTGTATTTCAAACACAGTGGCTACGTTTCTTCTTCCACCGACAAGGTATAATAAAGAGATACATCTTTTCGACTCGTCACCCAGCCTGTGACGTGTCCAGGTCCAAACGAAAGCGAACATGACGTATACTTCCTTCACCTGCTCTGTTGAGACTGACGAATTTCCTTCTCGTTATTCTTATCTTTTCTGTTTCGAGGACAAAGTACGTGCCACTGTCAGAACAATGAATTGTATCTCTGTGAACCTTAACAATGCTCTCATGCGAATGAACTATGAAACTCCATAACCTATTGTTTTCTGATGTGTTCGTGCAATAATGGCGGTGGGAACAAAGCGAAGTTGAAGCTTTGTGATGTTCTTTAAGCGCTGTAAGCAGTGTAATTCATGGCAGCATGCTGACAGTTGGTGTTTCTTTTTGTTATCTAACGACGCTGACAGTATCGAGAGTTTACGGCGTTGGTGATAGGATGATTAATGAACATAGAGCAGTTAGTGGAATAAGAATTGATAGGGAAACTGGAGCATTCTGAGGAAATCAGCTCCCAGAGCCAAGGTATCTGCAAAAAATCCGACATGACCTGACCTGGCTTTTAACCCGGGACGCCGCAGTGAGAAGGTGGAGTGTGTATGAATACCATAGGTGTCGTTCCATGAAATGAATACATCAGACTTTCTTCTTGAACGTAAAATATTTTGGATTATTATATCGATTCTAGTCCTCTGTCCAGTCGTCGACACTCGAATTTTTTAATTTGCTTAGTGGGGGTGGAGTCCAACTGGATCCACTCTACACGGTGACCACTGGTTGGCCTATTGTAACCAACCCTGGCTGATTATGATGATGGAGAATTTGGGGAAACCGAAGTATTCGGAGAGAACCCGCTACTATGTCCACCACAAATCCCACTTGACAGACCCGGGGTCGAACACGGGCTGCGGCGGTGGGAAGCCAGTGAATAACCGCTTGAGCTATGGCGAGGCCTTAGACACTCGAAATGAAATTTGTTATCGCTGGTGACCCAAGGTTATGCTTAAATACATCAAACAATCGCTGTCTTTTATAAAGAATAAAATAAAAATTATGTTGAGACTACTTGTGAATAATGAATGAAATTTTGGAACGATGAGTCATTATATTATATTTTGAAAATTCTATGAATAGATTTTCAAATGATGTATCAAATAATTCTGGGTGTTAAAAAATTAATATGCAGAATGAGGTCATGTGATTATCCTATAGCTGGACACCTCCGCGAACAGAATACCCACAGGCACAGCGTAACTACAGGCCTACCCTCAGGTCTGGTACAGGCGATCAACATTACACCCGCTGTTAAGTTATAACAGAATTAATATTACTGAAACGAATGCTGTGTTGGCACTCTGATTCTCAGTTACAGATACGCGGATATGTGACAATATTTCTTTCTTTCTTTTGTTTACTTTCTCTGCGTCAGAGAGAGAATTTATATAGCGAACCTTAGATTGTGTTTTTAGTTCAGGTGATCCTATGATAATCATAAGCTATTAGGAAGTTTATAATTTTTCCTGCAATATTCATTTTGTGATTTGCCCAGTGTAGCTGGAATAATTAATTTTTTTTTTATTTGTAATCATAGGTTCAAAGCTATATAAAATATTGTTCCAGAAAACATAACGCTTGTTAAGTTGTGTGTGATAGATATTTTCATGACAGTGCTTTATGTAACTCTGCAGTAATGTACAATTTCAGATCTTATTGTAGTAGCGGGCGATACCAGCTGTCATCCCCCTCCCCCACCCAAATGATTTCACTTTGGAGCATAGGGCTGATTTCTCAGTTTCTTTTATCATTTTTTACAGACTGTAGGAATCCTTGGACGAGTGATCAGCCCTTCGCAAGGCCACTACATAAACACAGGACAGTACAAACACAGAATAAACACATACATACACCAAACATGCATGCCTTGTTTCGGATTCGAACCCACAATCCCGGCTTCCGAGCGAGCGAAAACAGTATATGCCTTAGACCGCTCGGCTACCGTGACCGGCGCTGTCATAATTAGGAGCGCATGAATCAAGACCACAACAATGATGTGATATTATTATTCCTGTACGTTTGTGAAATGGAAATATTAGACAGAAATATGGTCATTAATTTCTAATTTCTTTTTGTGGAGTACATAACTTAATCCGCATGTAATATAACTTGAATTTAAGTAAAGATCGCTGAAAAAACAGCTCCACTACATTTTAATGAGACAAAAATACCACGCAATACCATCACAAAATTTGTTTCGTTATATTGTATATGATTTAACAACTGTTACTGAATATTATCCTCTTATTTATGATCTGTTATTTGCGTTTTCATTGGCGAAGCTTGCATTCCCGGAATACAGCTTTTCGTCCTTTGACTACAAAACAGTCATATCTTGCGAAATAGTGATTTCTTCGAAAAGAAGCGTTGCAAGAATACGCCTGTTAATTTCATCATATCTCTCTGCCCATCTTTTTGCGGGACATCCTCATATAATTTCCTGGAAATCCTTCAAAATATTTTCATTAAATTTATATTGGTGAGTTTTACTAATAATTGTTAGAATATTCCCAGTTGTAGGCTATGCCATAGCTCAGGAGATTAGTCGCTGACTTCCCACCGCGGCGGCCCGGTTTCGAGCCAAGGTCAGGCAACACGTAATTTGTGGTGGACAAAGTGACCCTGGGGGTAGGTTTTCTCCAAGTACTTCGGTTTCTCCTCCTCATTCCACCAACTACTTCACACTCATCATTTATCATCTGGGACTGGTACAATAAGCCAATTAGTGGCCGAAGCACCAAGTGCCTCAGTCTCATCCCACCCCAAGAAAGAAATATATAGTCCTCGTTTATTAAGATCAGACAAATGTAACGGACACTTTACATGAAGATCCACATGCGTTCTTCTGTCGCTTCATACAGTAATACAAAGAATGCATAAGTGGCTTCTTTAAGACGTTCAAATAAATAATACATAAAAATTAAAGTAAAATATATTTGTGAAATTAACATTTCATCCGCACAGACTGAGAAAAGTAGGCTTACATATTATGGGCTGGTACCTATGTGCCAAAACAGGTGGCGTTATATTCCATCAGATTATGTTGGAAATTTCCAGATTATATCATCAAAATCGGAGCCCTGCTCATAATTATAGAAAAACAGGGAATATCATATCCATATTGTAACGAGTTACGATTGTACGTTAGTATGAAGGGGCCTTTGGATTGGATGATCGGATTTATTGACACCTTAAACATTCAACTCGTAGCCACATGTAGCAGCAATATAGCGGCATCGCTAATTCTTACACTCTGCAATTCTGTACAGCACGCACTAAGACTCCTCAGTCTGCTGTGTCTTCACAGGTTGTCTGGTAACGTTTCCTAAAACCGTAGTTTCCTCAGCTTCCGTGTTCACGTCCTCAAAGGCTGACGACTGTCTCACAACTAANGGGGGGGGGGGCTCCTCTGCCGCCCACATCTCCCGCAGGAGCTATCGTCTGAAATGACCTCCGACGGGTCTGTCTCACAACTGCTAACTGCTGACTCATAACCCTCGACATCTGTATACTTCTCCAATGAACTGCGTCAACAGTACTGCACTCACTCGCTGAACTGAACTCTGTCGGTCGAGTCATATAGCCTCGGAGGGGACTCACAGAAAACGCCGCTTGCAGCAATTCTTCTATGGATACATTACTTCATCGCGCACGCGCATACTGCGGGCACTACATAGGAACAGCCGCTCTTTACAGAGTCACCGCTTGGCAACTGGTCTATACACCATAACATTTAAATATTTATATTTTGAGAGTGACTTTTTATGTTAGATTTCATCAATTTTAAGCACATGTTTTATTTACGATAGGTAAATACAAAGGCTGCGTCCCTCTCTGTCCGACGCCTTGGGTCAGGGAGGTTTGAACCTACCGTTAATCTCATCTGTGTACTCCACCGTCCACGCTTCATAGTACACACGGACGGAGAGCCCAACGCTTTTGTGGGTGTTTAAGAAGGCCGTTCCGTCATTATCCTGCTCAAATTTACCGCATTGCTCACATCTTCCTTCCAGTTCACTGATAATTATAGCGATAAAGGCTTACGTGACACAGAACAACCCTTATATTGCATATAAATTCATTTTCACCCTTCTTCGTCGGCTTCTTTTCATGTATTGCACCTGTTTATTATCAGTACCAAAACTGTATTACTATTTCATTGTTGCTCACAGAACCTACAAACGGCTAACATCATCGTGGTTTTGCTCTTTCTTTTCTCTTTGGTCCAAAAAAAATAACTCTTCAACCCAAAATTACATGTAATTGTTAAATGTAAATTTATTCCTGAACTTAACTAATTAAATATCACTCCACGAATACGTATGTGGCAGTGGAGGTATAGCTCCACCATTCTTTACCTCGGCACTCGATGGAACTGAATGGCCAGCTTCATGCCCCAGCCGATTATCATCAAGAAAATACTGAATCTCCCGGTATCCATTATATGAGGCTGGGTTGGTCCCAGAGTGGATCTGATCATTATGCAGAACAGAAAAGTTTTTCCCTGCCCTTATTCCTCGGTCGTCCAGCCAATAGCCAAGTGGCTATGCTGACTGAGTTACCCCCGGTCATTGTAATATACAAGGTGTATCCCAAAATTCATGAAATATATTTCTTTCCCGCGCTCCTACTGGTCGGAGCGCACTGGAACCGGTTGGGTTAGGGGGGGAGGCCTTTAGCTTCACAGCGCGCCCAAGGTCAGTCTGCTCGAGCATCGGAGGCGTCAGTATCGCTGATTTAGTGCACCTGTGTTTTGTGACCACGTCACGACGCGCGATGGCGGGTTCTTTCGAACAACGTTAGGCGGTCAAGTTCTGCACAAAGCTCAACAAAAAAGCTGCCGAAACTCACGAACTGCTTAAGCAAGCCTACGGGGAGTCTGCTCTATCACATGTGCATGTTACAAAGTGGGTGAAGAAGTTTAAGGAGGGCCAAGAAGGAGTGGAAGATGACCCCCGCTCTCGACGGCCACCAACAAGCCAAACCGATAAAAATGTGGCTCGTGTGCGTGATTTGTTGAATACTGACCGTCAAAGGACTCTCCGGTTGTTAGCCGACACTCTGAACATTCCAAAAACCGTTGTGCATCGCATCGTTATGGACGAATTGAACATGCGAAAGGTGTGCGCCAAGCTGGTCCCCAAATTGTTGACGGACGAGCAAAAGGCCAATCGAGTGTTGATCGCGAGTGAATTGAAGGAACGTGTGGAAATTGAACCTCATTATTTAGACTGTGTTATTACCGGTGATGAAACGTGGACATTTGAGTACGACCCAGAAACGAAGCGCCAGAGTGCTGAATGGCACACCTCGGCTTCCCCGAAACCGAAGAAGGCGAAGATGAGCAAATCCAAAGTGAAAACAATGCTCATCGTCTTTTTCGACGCCAAGGGTGTGGTCCACAAAGAGTTTTTACCCCAAGGACAGACCGTCAACGCTCCCTACTGCGTGGATATTCTAGAAAGATTAAGGAAAAGGATCATCCGCGTGCGGAAAGACATCGCCGCTAACTGGCGGCTGCATCATGACAATGCGCCCAGCCACACGTCTCTGCTCGTCCGTGAGTTCCTGGCGAAGCACCACGGGGCAACGCTGCCGCAGCCACCCTACAGCCCCGACCTAGCTCCGGCCGACTTCTTTTTGTTCCCGAGGGTCAAGACTGCACTCAAAGGACGCATTCAGGCTATCCAAGCGGCCGTGGCAACAGCTTTAAATGAGGTTCCCGTCGAGACCGAGACCGAGACCCATGCCCGAGACCCGGGCATGGGAGAGTCGGTGGGAAAAAATGTGTAGATGTTCATGGACAGTACTTTGAAGAATATTAACACTTTGTACCGATATCGTCAATAAATTTAAAATATATATATTTCATGACTTTTGGGACACACCTTGTACACTGAATATAATACAAGACAAGGTTTTTTTCGATACTATACTCTTTCGATACTACACTCTCTATTTTTATTTCAAAATAGTTTATATATTATTAATTATAATAGATTTGACCCTATACATACACAAATTTCCAAATATCCATTCATATTTTAAAATTCTCATCTTATCACGCGTAAAAGAATTAGACAAGACTTTGCCCTAATTACATGCAAAGCCACACAGATAAATTTAGATCATTATAGGTGGGCGCGCTGTAGCGTAGTTGGTTAAGGCACTATGCTACAAGCCGAAAGATCGCGGGATCGAATCCCAATGAGTTGAATTTTTTTCAATTCACCTAAACCTTCCGGCCTCACTATGGCTCTGGGGTCGCCTCAGTCTCTAAAAGAAATGAGCACCAGGAGTATTCTTAGAATATTCTTGGGGGTAAAGGTGGCCGACGCGTAAGGCTAACAACCTTACCGCCATCTATGAACCAAGTGCGTAGATAATGTGGGAACCTCAATATCTCACAAACTTATGGGCCTCCACGACCTGTTACATGGATACCTTTACTTACTTACTTAATTACTTATAAGTATCAAACTTGGATCTTGCTAGAGACGAACATGTAAATCGACAAAATTTATTGCGACGTTTCATAATACTGTACCACAAATAAAAACAGTTTTTATGAATCCGGAGTTCTTTTCCACGAGAATTGTAGCTATAATTCTTATGCTAGGACACTGTTGCATACATCAAAGAAACTTGTCAAATTCGCCGTTCAATCCAATATCTTCATCGTATTCAACTTCTGACTGTGACTCACTCATTGCCTAAAGTTTCCTGAATGTCAGGCCATGCGTGACTTGCAGGCAGATTTGTAGCACAAATATATCTGATATTCAGTACATGAAAACTTTCTGTAAAATTACTTCTGTGAACGAAAGTTACGTATATTGAGAGTCAATATATTTTCATACTAGTCCTTCTCCATTTCATACCTGAACTTGCAAACTTGGTGGAGAAGTAGAGGAAATGTGATTCTTATTCTTCCACATTACACTTTCCCTGAATGAGACGGCCTCTCACAATGTACACTGAGCATGAAGTGCAATCCCTTTGTGCATACTTCATGTGAGAGGCAGACCAAGCTTTCCGTTCCATCAGCGGTCCTTTCCAGCGTCTGAAATAAACGAGTGTTCAGTCGAGATCCAGAAACGTATATTTTCAGCGCATTGTGTGCAATCAAATAGTCGCCATACTGGCATTATACGTGTATGTTCTGTGTTTTCAACAGATGTTTTTTTAATTCGCTTAGTGGGGGGGGAGTCCAACTGGGTCCACTCGGCACGGCGGCCACTGATTAGCCTATCGTAGCCCGCCCCGTGTGAATATGGTGATGGATAATTTGGTGGAATGAAGATTGGCAGGGAAAACCGAAGTACTCGGAGAAAACCCGCCCCAACGCCACTTTGTCCACCACAAATCCCACTTGACCAGACCCGGGATCGAACCCGGGTGAGAAGCCAGCGACTAACCGCATATTATCGGTTACAATAACAGTCACATTTTCTGTCTCTATTAAAGCATTCCCTCTCCGCTATTGCCTGTAACATGTTCATACGAGTGATATTCGATCTATCAGTTTTGTGATTCCTTCTCGTATTTTCTATACCGGATAAGAAAATATTCTTTAAAAATCATCCCCATCCACCTGAAGACGGAGGAAGATCCAGTCTCCGATGGATAGATTCCAAAATAAACCTTATAGTTCTGTACAGATTTTCTCTTGTCCTGCACCAACTAAGCAGTAGAATAATTTGTGTTTTGTGTTTTTGCTCATCTCAGTATTGTTTCCTCCCATTTCGATTTGTCTGGCTGTAATGGGCTCCTGCAGCTCTTGAGTTAGCACATAAAATAAGGAAACGGATTGTCACTACTGCCTCTGCTCCTGATGCCATCACCACAATCACCACAACTAATATTATTATTTTCTTATTATTTCAATCTTGCTAATACCACTAACACTTCTCTTACTCCTGCCTGTTGGCTGTTACTGCAATGACTAGGCTACGTATTTGACGAAAATACGAGTATATTCGAAATTTCTGAATAATCTATCATGGATTCACCGAAACCGATTTTTATATCCGTTCATATTTGCGATTTATATTAGGTTTCTATTAGTATCTCTGACTATATAACGTCGATTCATGACAATGTTGATGTTAATGACAGTAATTATGATGATGATAATAGATTAGAATTTTTTGCCATTATCATGATTTTTATGCTTGTTACATGTTCAGCCCATCTCACTCCAAAGTAATAAAGAAAAAAACTAACGTTGTAAAATATTATAAAACTATAGATGGAGGCAAACTTAATGCATATGGTTCTGAAATATGTAACAATGCAGTACGAACTAAGCTCATTAGTACCACAAAGCCACATTAATTCTTCATTTTTGTCGCTGGAGAATATCCAAAAGTTACCTGAGTTCAAAACTTATCTATTTCTACTCTTTGAAATCCAAATATATGATCATATAATTGCTGAAAATATATATTTACGTTGAAATTTTTGCATGGTGATCATGAATTATTGCTAAGCTATGAAATGTCTGCTGCCGTGTGGGTTTTCCATGACTGACGTAGGAATGATCTTCTCAGAGTTTCATCAGAACTTCTTTTAATGCTTCAGAGACTAAGATATGTGGGAGTGGAGTAAGATGAGAGAATAAGCCGTTTGGTCAAGAAACTTTATGCCGGAGTTCACATACAGTGAAATGACGAGAACATATTTGGTTCTAAGTGGTGAGATTAGGCAGTTTTAAGGGGATTGTAGTGGCAGCGGTTCATGACATCCCACGTCACAAACTAAGTGCTGCTGCATGGGATGCTGTTTGATATCGATTCTATCTCGACATCTCGACATCCCTCTGCAAGAAGAGGTTGCCCCATTGCGATTCATGTCTAGCACTGAGAGAGTTCCGATCGAGTCACTAGTCTTGTAGACTGGTATTGCTTGCGTAGTCATGCCGTGGGGAGGAACGTGAGAAGTCTCGAGAGACTGTGACTAATGAGCGCGAGGAACCGACAACGCAGCGCCACCTCTCACTCAGGGAAATGTTCTGTGGTTTGTCCCCTGTTCCAAGGTGTGAGAGGAGCAAAGGGTGAAGTCACTTAGGTTAGATCTGCAGTCAAAGCATTCCGAAGGTAATTTTAGAAATTCTCAGGCGTGTGAAGAGCAACGTTGCTTAGGTCTCTCAGTTTCCAGATAAGAACGCCCTCTTCCTTGCGTATTAAATCCTGTGGCCTATTCCTGTACTGATTTAACATTTGAAACTGTGAATCATACTGACCTTTACAGGAATCCTAGGATGGGGGATCGGCCAATCTTAAGTTATCAACTTAAAGAAGAATACACCAGCACAGAGAACCATACAACCGTACCATCATGTAACATGTGATTCGAATCTACGAACTCCGTGTTTACTCTATCGAGGACAGTAAATGCCTTCCACTGTTATCTTCACAGATGAGAACTAATGTTCTGAAATGTGCTTCTGTTGACATTGACATCGTCATGTATGTACATGTATGTCAAGTCAGAAATGTTCCCAACTGATTCATAGATTGATTAAGAGATTTTTGTGTATATAACATAAATGAAGATCTATGTACGGGTAATTTTCCTTATTAAATAAAGGACCATCACATACAGAAATAATAAACAAAGAGAATGAAACTAGAAGAGAGGAAAAATTACTCCTTAAAAGGCCCATTTAAAAAAGCTCGTTTAGTTTACGCGCGGTATCTGTCTGGTCTTAAGTATATGCAGTGTATGAACATCTGATTGGTTTAGGTTGACGCTGGAGTTTTTACAAACTGTTCACAACATATACATAATGCTTTCTTATGACACAAGTGAGTTTTTTAAAATCTGCTTCGTACGAATCTTGTCGGCGTGTAAACATGGCATCTGTATTTTATTGATCCTTATTATGTTCATTGAATATAATTATCTCCGGAGTAATTAGGCAGCAAAATAAGATCACATATGCTAGAAATAGTGTATATTTGTAATATAACGTATTGTTTTACTGAATTCAAGTGATTAAAGCTGTCTAATTGTGATATATTATTAGTAGATCTATAGTGCAAATATCGNCCTCCGAAACGTCGGTTAACACCACATATACACGGTGCCAAATCCCAGAAGACTGCTTTCTTCATAGTCACCGCCGTGAAAGCCTCAAATCTTACATCGTATATTATGTTTCTTCAATGCCTGACACAATATTCAAAACAGACACGCGATAACATAGTTGGTGGAGGCACTACACTACAAGCCGGAAGATAGCGGGTTCGATTCCCAATGAGGTCTTTGAATTTTTCAATTGACCTAATCCTTCCAGCCGCACTATGGCCCTTGGGTCCACTCAGCCTCTAACAGAAATAAGCACCAGGAATCTTCCTGCCGTGGTAAAGGGCGGTCGGAACGTAAGGCTGACAACCTCATCGCCAACTATGAGCCGATTGTCTAGAAAATATGAGAGCCTCAACATCTCACAACCCTATGGGTCTTCACGGACTGTTACAGGGACAATTTTACATTTTTTTATAATACTCAAAACACATACCTCGACATTTATTCGTTTCCGCCAGTGAAGTGAGCCCTAGAAATGAACCCATCTAAGCTAATATTAAAATAACTATGAACCATGTAGTGCAGGAGTGCAGAACGGAGTTTCATTCATATCGGTCAGGTGGTCTGGGTGGTTTTATTTGCCAACAGGCGGAGGGATATGTAAGGAACTGATTTTCCTACTCTTCTAGAAAAGAACAAAGGAAACTCGTACAAAAATGTTGGCTGAAGCTGTTACTGAAACGAAGAGTATTATTTTAACACAGCGAAATAGAACTTGAAAAATTACGTAATTCTTTGTCCGTAATAAGGTACTTTTTTGATGGAGTGAAATTAATTAAGGGTGATAGAATACAGCCTAGTGACGTGAGTTTCTTCTACAGTCCGAGAGAATAATGGTGGTTAAGAAGATAGGCTTGTCATTAAGCACAATTTAAATGTTACTTTCCCCCCTTAAAACTAATATGAATATTATATAGAATGACTTATTTCTGCAAGAAAGCCGTATCATTTTCACTTATATACAAGAAAATGGGGTGTATTTGTTACTGCTCTACTGTTCGTGTGCACTAGGAAACAAGCTTCCGTTGTCAGTTGCACTGTATTCTGGCATTAGTTAGAAAGTTCAAGGAAGAGCTTGCTGCGTGCTTCGGAAATGGCTTACAAGAGAAGAGTAAAAAAAATTACTTAGAAGTGCTCGTTCTGTTTGCTCTCCCACAAATGGCTTTTACTCGTAGCCTCATTCGAAAGCGAAAGTAAGGTCACCATGTGGGCAAATAATGAAACCTTACTTTGCGAAACACTATTTGTAACGTGTTTCCTTGCCCAGTCACACTCGTGCAAACTTTCAATTTTTATTAAGTCATTTTTTAACAGCAACATACTCTGTTGTAAAAACCGTAAAACACTTTTCTGGAGTTTGTAAATTGTCCAGACGTTGAGTTTTAGGTTATTTCCCCAGTCGCTTTGAAGCATACTTCATCAGCCCTGTTCCTTGTACAGGAGAGTGATATGATATCCTTCTTGATCAGACTTGTATGTTTCTATATGTGCGGGACATTTTTGCTTTTTGTACTCAAATAAATATAACCCACATCAAAATTACTGAACAGAGAAGCGACTAAAATATTTCAGTCTCCTGCCATGGCTTCTATGATATTTTACGTCTGATGACGAAAGCATTGAATGTTGCTTATGAATTTCTCATTACACTATTTAAATCAGCGATTTATATCTGTCCCTCTATGGTGTGTAATAAGTTTGTAGATATCGTCCTTAGATGTTCTTTCTTCGTATTATTCAGAATTTGTACTAACATATGTAATTACGCATAGGCCAATATATTGAGCTTCTTTTCTTTTATAATGTCTCAAGGAAGTAAAGTGTATGCATTTATGACACTGGTCTAAATAAGCATCAACTTCTCTGGTGCCCATACTTTACCCTCTGTTATTCATCTGTGAGATTTATATATTTATTACTTTGTATAAAAACGAACACAATAAATAGTGTTAATTTTATGGAATCTAATTTAAAAAATCTATAATAAAGTTTTCTCTACTATATTTTAACCATTAAAATATAAACTGTGTGCGAAAGCATAATACTAAAACACTTTCATAAATGTACAAAGTGCAGAACATCAGAGTTCACTAGCATCGAATTGAATTCTGAAAAACTACTTAGTATTCACTTCGAAGCGTGAATGTGCTGTAGAGGGGCATACAGTCTTGTCAAATTCGAATCCATCATACAAACACTCTCAGTTATTGCAAAGAATCATACTTCTTCATAGAAGTTCAATTAAGAAGTTGCAATCCCCGAAATAGTTTTGCTTTCTGTACCATAGCTCTTCTAATGTTGCGTTTTCATTGAGCTCTCAGCTTCATCATTAAATCTTCTGACGAATCAAAATTTGTACTCTACTGAATAATAGAGGATGTTTCCCTCTCTCATCCGTGAAACGTTTTGTTTCAATTCAGTTTCTTAATCATAATAAAGTCGGTGGGGCTCCTTGGACAGGGGATCAGCTCGTCGTAAGGCCGCTACCTACACAGGATAACATAAACAAAGTATAAACGCAAACAGACATCCATACCTTGAGTCGAATTCGAGCCCACGATCCCAGTGTTCGAGCGAGCGAAAACAGTTCCTGCTTTAGACCGCGCGATCAGTGTGACCGGCTATACAATATCTGTTGCCTGAATATTCAAACGATGAAAAACAATATTTCGTGAATGCTGCACCTTGTTTTCTTAAAAATATTAAGCGCTGTTTTTCTTTTTCCCCCTCAAAAAGCAAATTTGTAGTTCTGAGCACAAATAGCAAGCAGCACCTCAGGCCTATAATACTATTACCTTCCCAGAAGCAATTTAATAATTCACGTCGTAAATGCATTTCTCTAGAAGCAAGTGCAGCTGCCTTTTATTCCGTTATCGTCCTGTCTGCAGGATCCGAAAGGAGAGTAAAGTCTCTGACTTGACAAATCCTCACAGATAAAATAAATCCAGCGACCTCGTCGTCCAAGGAATTAAGTTGCCTTTCCGAAGTTGAAGGTTAGATCAGATCTTTTCGAAAAGACTGGCAGCAGTTGAAATGAAGGAAGTGGTAAGAAGGTAAACTAGTCTGAAAGCGTTGTTATGAGTCGTGACACTTCAGTGGTTCCAAAATAAATGTCATTTCCGCATACAAAATGTAATTTATTTATTTTAGAATTCATTACAGGAACATTAGCGGATAGAGGGTGTCGCGTGGTCAGCGCAGCGAATCCCCAAGGCCGTTAATTTCAGTTTTCTAGACCGGAGCCGCTACTTTCTTAAAATAGCTCCTCAATTATCCTCACGAGGCTGAGTGGACCCCTTTCCAGAACCAGTACTTCTCAGAAAATTTGGTAGCGCCGGGAATTGAACCTAGACTTCTAGATCGGTAGGCAGGAACTCTAACCACTGGACCAAAAGTTGTCACTAACTTCACCGACAAGCGTCAGTCGCTCGGTCGGTATAGTTCGCTTGTGGACTGAAACCACGGAGTTTGTTTTTTCTTTTTTCTTTAGAGGAAACGTGTCTCTTGCATTGTTGTTATTATATCTCAGAAAGTGCTGGAACCACAGTTTGTACTGGTAAACTTCTCCCGCAGCCCGCGATTGCTAGCAATTCGAGTACATCCCACGAACTAACATCTGAGGTTCATGTTATATAATTCTACATCATTTTAGCTTTTAGTGTTCAGATAATTCATATGTACGTGTATTGTAGAATATTTCGAAATAACTCCATTATTTCTGATTAAATTGTACATATAATCTGTAGCATGAACTCTGATATTTAATTTGACGTGCATGCATAAGAGTGTTCATCATAAAGGAGAATGCACTTTGTTAATAATGTGCACGCATTAATTTAATAATAATAAAAGGGTAAGGTAAGGTAAACCTATCCCTGTAACAGGCCGTGAAAGCCCATAGTGTTGCAACATGTCGAGGCTCCCATTTTTCTCAAGATAATTGGCTCACAGATGGCGGTAAGGATGTCAGCCTTACTCACCGGCAGGTCGCACTTTACCCCCCAGGAAGATACCTGGTGCTCATTTCTGTTAGAGGCTGAGTCGACCCCAGGGCCATAGTGCGGCTGGAATGATTAGGTCAATTGAGAAATCCACCTTATTGTGAATCGAACCCGCGACCTTCCGGCTTGTGGCATAGCGCCTCAACAAACTACGCTACCGGTGGGATGAACAATGTATATTCCTACTGTAAGATTTGAGACTTTCACAGCGGTGACTAGGAAGAGTGCCGTTTTCTGGGATGTGGCGCCGTGTAGATCTTGTGTGAAACGACGTTTTGAAGGAACGTATCGCCTGCAGCCACCTGCTCATGCTGATTTTTCTACCCTGAAGAAACGATACGTTCCTCCGAAACGTCGGTTAACACCACATATACACGGTGCCAAATCCCAGAAGACTGCTTTCTTCATCTCTTACATTGTCCGATTGTGGAGTTGAAGATAATCTCTTGTGGAAATATTTTCAGCTTCCCAATATCTTTTAGGCAGCCAAAATTCGTGGAATTTGAGGGTAGAGCTAGACAGTTTTTGCTCTTTCTTATTATTTCGTGTTGCACGCTGCGAATTTTACATTGTCACATCTTAAAGGAGTTCTCATGTTTTAAGGAAGAGAGAAGTAAAACCAACGTTTAGGTTTCCTGTTTTTATTCCTCATAATTCAGATTATTTTCTTGCGGATACACGTGCGTGCATTCTATAGATAGCTTTGCAACTTCAGAAACTTTTGGTGTTCTGTGGAATACACGAGAAAGAAGGAACACACTCTTCCTGTTCGACTTTGCTCTCCGAATTAAGGTTTCGAAGACAGACAATTTCTTTATGTATTTTCGAGACTCCTCTGAGAATGAAAATTGAATTATATATATATATACGGCGCCTGTGAGAAACTGATGAAACAAAATGTTTCTGATCTGTATTTTTCTCTGGCTTGATATTTAAAAGATTAAAAATTTGCAAGGATATAACAAATATATATATAGTAGTTATGTCAAACCGTCACAACAAATGTATACTAGCTTTTAATATTTACAATTAAACCACTATTTTGCTACATGTTTCGGTCACATAGGACCATCAGCAGGTAGTTAATATATGGAATACATCTAAACATTAAATTACTAATACGTATCCATACTAGTGCAACGTGTCATATTATATAACAGAAATTTTGCCTCAAGTTGGTAATATGTATTACAATTAAGTGTATAATATAATGTAACAAATAGTTGGCCCACCATTAAGTTCCAGTTCATTTTTCTTCGCTTTAAATCTTCTGGGTAATAACCTCATATTTCTGCTGTATTTCAAATGTCATTTCATTTTTAAATGTCTGAAAATTTGGTGGCGGTTACACAGTCCATCACTTGGGAATTGTTGTAGATAGAATCTGAAGTTACGTTGGCTTCTTTATATCACGTAATTGATTATGTCCTGACATTGCTTTGCCAAAGTACGGAGCTGAACACGCACTTTCGTCTGACACCAAGTTAAAGATATGCTCAGCTTTATCTCCATGTTTCCCGTATGCTTGAGCCTCGTGAAAATTTCACTGTGGGAACCGCCTTCATTATACAGTTTTAAGCGATGGAGGAATTATAAGTTTGTATATATTTGAAACAAATTTAGCAATTCCACATGTTACCTAGAGATGGATGGACTTAAGAAACCATCTTTAACTACTGTGATATACAAGCAGTTCCTCGCACAACAAAAATAAATAGACGAATTCGCTTCGATCTGTAATATTGATGAAAATAGTTACAGCCAATAAACCTGTTTTTCAGAATATGAGTATTATATTATAATATGAAGAACGTCATATTTGAGGCCAGTAGAACGTTCCGAGTACTATGTACCGATTGATGCTTATCGGGACATGCATCGGAGAAGTCTGATTATTTTAAAAGAAAATAGTGCTTCGTGGTAGTCCCGTGTTTATGACACAGCATATAGTTCTGTACTTCTTGAAATAAATATGGGCCAGTAGTTATCCGTAATGCTAATGGTCATGAAGACGTACGGGGAGGGGATGTAAAGATCTACATATTCTTAGCTTTCGGCACTAGTTGGAGAGGAGTGGCTAGCTTCATGCCCCGGCCGCATTTACCCCCAGGATAAGAGCCCAGTACTCTTTCGACAAGAGGCTGGGTAGGCACGAGTGCTGGCCTGGACGTCTTGGAGGGGAGAGAAAAATTGATCCTACCAGGACTCGATCTCCGACCACTTGGCAGTCCATCCCATAGCCAGCCGCTACACCGAATGGTTTACAGTGGAATTTTTGTGTAAAATTTTTCCCCTTCCTATCATCCAGACAAGGGCGGTGACGTTTCCCCCCGTCACATAAATTTCCAGCAGTAAGAGAATAAGCAGATTACTAAGGATTCGCTGGGGTCTTAAGTTGCCAGCGAGTTATGAATGGCACCTCATTCGACCTGTGGAACGCTTCAAACATTGTCTTTAGAATTCCGAGTTGTAATCCAGCTGAATAATCAATCTTTCCTGCTACTCCATAGTGACAGAATATTCAATACCCTCAAGGAAGCGTGGCATTCGCAAACTACACTCTCTTTGATTGTTTCATAAAAAGTAGTATCATATTCCACTCTTTACCTAATCTGAACTTACAGCAACATCAAAATTTGTAACAGGTTTTCTTCCTTATTTGGGTTTAGCAGGAGGTTAAAATTGCAAAATGCACTATTCAAACAATGAATTATATTAGTTTTAATTATTTTTACAGTCTCATGTGCAATATCATTTTCTGTAAAACTTATTGGAAGTTATTCAAAGTTTAAAAGTCCGTCAGTAATATTTCGGCCAATGTGACCATTATCAAACAATAAACAAAACAACCTCCGTGGCCTGCAGTCCGCAAGCGAACTATACTGACCGCCTCTGTGCTCTAGTGGTCAGAGTTCCTGGCAACAGATCCAGAATTCCCGGGTTAGATTCCCGACGCTATCAGATTTTCTGAGAAGTAGTGGGTCTGGAACGTGGTCCACGTAGCCTCGTGAGGATAATTGAGGAGCTATTTCAAGGATATAGCGGTTCCGGTCAGTAAAGCCGAAATTAACGATCCTTTGAGCTGACCACGTGACACCCTCGATCCGTAAAAGTTGACACTAACTTCGACGACAGGCGGCGGTCTCTCGGTCAGTGGTCATCATTAGGGTTAAAATTATTAGGAGACGAAAATGCTGTCTTCTGTTTTTGCTTTTGTGTAACAAGATGGTACAACAGAATATAATGAATTATATATTATTATATATAGTCTTATTCTCTGAAGGGAAATGGGATTTGTAGAGCAGTCATAGCTCCTGTGTTTGCACAATACATTATTTGATTGATGGGGTCACTAGAGTTCAAGTTCCGAGGATATTGCCCTCTCAGAATGCCAAGCGGAATCAGAAATACTCACATCAAATAAAACTGACATATTAATATATTTATGGCCCCAAAATGTAANATTTTTACCGAAGTCTCAGTGTAACAATGAGGTCTCTATGCACCATGGGACAGTGCAGAGGGGTAGAAATGTCTTTCCATCGCATAAAACACGAACTTAACCTTGGAAAAACAGGCCACAATATGTTTCAAACGGAATGTTATTTTACAGGATATTGAAGAGACTTTAAGATAAAACGAAACAAGTTTGTGGTGTGAGCGTACCTGAAGGGCATAGGAAGTTTATCTGTGTTCTATTCAGTGTACTATTGCAACCATTGCTTAATAAACTGTAGCGAAAAGGATGTCTTCGAAATCATTTCCTACTAACCACTTCAGTTACTTTTAGTCAACGAAATTTTCAGCGTTATTTTCAAGTCATTACACTAAGTCAATACCATTTGTTTTCCTATACCAAATATCACTCATGTCTTGTATGTTTCACACTATGTAGGATAATTAGACGCAGATGTAATTAAATATCCTGGAAACATCTATAAGCGTTCTTTTTTTTATTGCTAGTGGGGTGGGACTACGTCCCTTGTACTGCGGCCACTTCTGGCCTATTGTACCAGCCCCAGATGATAGGTGAGAATGATTGTGGAGCAATTGGAGGAATGAAGATTGGCAGGGGAAACCGAGATACTCGGAGAAACCCTGTCCCAGCGCCACTTTGTCCACCACAAATCCCAATTGACCAGACCCGGGATCGAACCCGGGCCGCCGCGGTGGGAAGCCAGCGACTAACCGCTTGAGCTATGGCGCGGCCTCTATAAGCGTAAGTATATATATGTATATACATAATTTTTCCGTTTTTAGGTTATGAATCGGCGTAGCCCACCCACTTATCAGGCTACACGGTGGCATATTGAGACGGCCACAATTTCGGTCTACAAGCTTATCTTGTGCAAACTTAAGCAGAACACTTTTCTCCTCTTTATCCTCCGGTCGCTGGTGGACTGCAGGGTTGTTTTGGGCCCTGTTTCCAAACAGAAGCCTCAGTATCATCAGATGTTACACAGCCTGCAGGCTTAACTGAATTACTTCATGATATATGTGAACGGCTGTCCGCTGGTATGTTTCTTCCAAATCTATGTACAGATGTAAAATTAATTGTTTTCTTGCTGAAGCAAATTATCAAATGAGATGTGCTGCTGTGTTAAAAAGGCGAAAGACAAATATATCCCTGTAACAGGCCTTGGAGGCCCATAGTATTGTGAGACGTCGAAGCTCCTTTATTTTCTAGGCCATCGGCCCACAGTTGGCGGTAATATTATCAGCCTTACTCACCTACAGCCCTTTACCCCCAAGAAGATTCCTGTTATTCAATTCTGTTCTGGGCTACAATGCGGCTGGAAGGGTTAGGTAAACAGAAAGGGAAAAGTGTCCCTCTGCTTCATGAATTAAGCACTACGTCATGAAGGCGTGTGAGAGATTGAATGTATAGACGCACATTTTCTTGATCTCTACACCACTTGGAGGTGAATGGTCAGCTTCACGCCCCGGCCGCATTACCCCCGGCAAGAAGCCCCAGGCACCCATTGGATAGGAGGCTGGGTTGGCCCCAGAGCCGGTCTGGATGGTATGGAGAAGTGAAAATTATTTCCCCCACCTGGACTCTAACTCCGACCCCTCGGTCTTCCAACTCTTAGCCAGTCGCTATACCGACTGAGCTATCCAACCTCTGGAAGAATTAACTCGATTGAAAAATCTAATGAACTTAGCAGGAGTCGGACCCGCAAACTTCCGGCTTGCAGAAAAATGCCTCAACCAAATGTGGTACTCGTGTTAACCGGTTTATATTTGGAACGTGTCAGAAGAGCGTACCCCGTCCATCTAGAATATCTACGCCAATCTTATACGCTACAGGCACAGTCAGCGACACTGTATAAAGATTAATATACCAGAAGACAGTAGTCTTCATAGTCCCGCTGTGAGAAACTCAGATCTTTTAATTGTTTTCTTTTTTCTGTTTCAGTTGTGAGCGCGGTGACTTCTTGAAACTTTTCCTCCATCTTGAACGGCCTGAAGTAAATGAATATACTCCTTGGTCAGGGCTGCTGTGTGGGGGGTTCACGGACATACCTCATGTGCTCTACAGTTCGGGCCCGGGGCTCGTGCTCGAGTTCCACACCGACCGCAAGACCAGCAACGCATCCGGGTTCCTCGGCCACTTTCGGTTCATTGACAGACGTGAGTACAAAGCATTCTCGAATTTCTGTCTGTGGAAATATTCCAACACTCATCTTCTTTTCAGGTGTTTCATATCTAAGCTTTCGGTATCTACTTCCTTAACCAGTGTTTTTTCTTAAATCTCGAGCAAGGAATTACAAAATAGACGTAGAAAGGCGTCATAAGAAAGTATTTTGACAATTATAGAGGCAATATACCCAGGTGAAATTCTAATAGAGGGATATATTTGATAAAATTTTCAAACGAGAGTCTTCATATGTTTTCAAGACAGGGTTGTGTGAAAAGTTATTAACCAGTTTCTTGGTTTTGTTTAGTTATTTTATTAGATTTGTTCTTTATAATAATATAAGCCAAGACAAATATACTTTTTAAGTTGACATATTTAATAACACTCAGATTAGTGATTTTATTCTTTTGCCACCTTGTGTCAAAATTTCTCTTTTCTTATTTTTGTAAAATAATAAGATTTGTATATGACTTACTGGTCTTTGTTTGATAGGGATATGGTTACAGAAAATATGAAACCTATATCAGGCCCGTTTTAAACGGTAAAACGCAACTGGATTTGATCGTTCTTTCAAAGTGACTAGGTTCAAGAGGCTGGCTTCAATCGTGGAAATTCGAAGTAAGGTGTAAAAATATAATTCTAAGGAGATACAGTGTAGTGTCGAAAGTTTTAATTTCAGGAGTCTCCAATATTCTTAAGAAATTTGAGTTATCCGCCATGATGGAGATTTAGAGGATGATTTTCTGGGATGATACACAGAGTTACCAACGTTTAGGGCGATCCTTCTGCTTCCTCAATATCTGATTTCCACCGAAGAAGACCCATGTTGTTCCGAAACTCCAGTAACCACCCATTGTAATACAGGAGAACATACTCTAAGCACTAGTATGTCTGAAATGTTAGTTGTGAATTTGAGTAAACAGAATTAATCTTCTTCAGTTTTGAAAATTTACACAAACGGAGAAATACGTTCTGCATATATTGTCGGTCACAAACTTTTATAAAACCAAGAATGAAAATGGTTCTTCGATTAATGCAGTGCTTGTCTGATTCCTAAGTGTAATTTCCTTTCTTTTTTTAATGCTAGTGGGGTGGGACTAAGTCCCTTGTACTGCGGCCACTTCTGGCCTATTGTACCAGCCCCAGAAGATAGGTGAGGGTGATTGTGGAGCAATTGGTGGAATGAAGATTGGCAGGGGAAACCGAAGTACTCGGAGAAAACCTGCCCCAGAGCCACTTTGTCCACCACAAATCCCACTTGACCAGACCCGGGATCGAACCCGGGCCGCCGCGGTGGGAAGCCATCGACTAACCGCTTGAGCTATGGCGCGGCCTATTCCTGAGTGTAAAGGACCATTCGACGTAAAATTCTCCGCTAAAACATCTAGGAATAGGCGCTCTTAATGAATGCTCAAGCAGAAATAATTTGTAGATGTACATACGTCGTTTTCCTTTGATGATTATCATTCACAATTATTTTCATTTTAATACAAAATTACAAAGCGTGAGGAGCATATATGGTATATGTGCTTTTATAATATTTGTTTTAGGTAGCTTCATTTATCCTCTATCCACTACAAATTTAATCAATTTCTTAATTTTACGTTGTTCTTTGTTGTCTTTGAATGTAAGTCTCGCGCAGTCTTGGAGTTCTTTATGAAGCAAATATCGCTCTATTTTTGACGATAAAATAACTTCATCCTCTGTAATACAGACACTTGAGATAATTTTCAGCCCCATAAGAGGCCTGTTGTAAGGAAAATAAAACATGGCAGTACTATTTGAATAAGAGCTAGTTATGAATACAAGGCACGAAAATAATAAGAGCCTTTGCTCGAGTTGTGGGCAAAGTCCTGTTAAGCGGGTTACAGCGGCCCTTCAGATTATACCCAAACCCCTCTCCCCGCTCTGCAGGTTTATTACCACACTGCCTAATCCAGGCTCACTAACATGTTGTTCCGTTCTTTTATTAAAACAAATCAATTATGTATTCCTTTACACGTTTACTTCCGTCCTTCATGCAACTTTGTTTACAATTTCTCTTCAGTTTAAAATAATGCCACGTGCAGGGAATGTGCGTCACATAAACAGGATCTGGGTTCGATAATTGGATTTATTGACACCTAATGAATCTCGAAACTAAGGTAATACAGTCTTATTGCATATCTAAAAAGTTTACAGTTCACCGTTACACACGCACTAGGTTTCTTAGTCTTCACGAGCCGTATCCTAGAAACGGATTGATAACAGTCTCACTGTCACTTGAAATCACACGTGAAGTCTTCTTTTCACAGCCTAATTCCTTTCTTGCCATTCTTCTGCAACTGCCAATTCCGAAGACTCGACACAGTTCAATTCCTCTGCTCCCAAGCTCATATCCTGGCAGGCTGGCGTCTCGAAACCCGACTAGACTCTTCTCAACTGAACTCTTCTTTATAATTACTTTGCAGGACCACGCAGAAAACATAGCCTTTCTGTTGCTCTGAAGGCGTGTTTAGAGAGCCGTTGCGTAGCAACGGAAGTTGCTCGATGGTTGCTTACGTATTCGTTGCCGTGGGAATTTGTTTACAGGTTTTTGTCTAACAATGAACTTCTATTCGTTATTCCGGCTTCGTCTGTCATGTCACAGTATTTATCTGTGAATATAAACTTTTCAATCGTTTATAAGCTGGCGCGACTCTATTACACCTGGGAATATTTCTTGGTTTTTAAACTTCATTTCATGTCAACTATATATTTCTTCACTGCATTAAGTTGTTGGGCCTAGTTCGCAACATAACCTTCGCCTTCTCATCCCTTTAATGTATGTACATAGTATACAATAGTTAAGAGTCAAGCTTCAACACGGCTTTGTTGCTTGGAATTCAATTACGTCTACTGATGCAAAATTTGCGGCCCTCTTTTTAATCTTTTCTTTCCTCGAGTTTATTACAGATATTCTCTTGCTTTGGAGTAAATAAAATTACACACTGTGAGCATGAGGAGGAATTACTTCTATGCACTGTTCCTTTGTCAATTTTTCCTTGGTTCTAAATTCTATCCTTCTCTTTTGGAAACTGTTGATTTCCGAGTTCATACTCGGTACATCAGAGATTTTGCATTGTTCAATATCCAGTCTTCAAGTAATAATTGTCGCTCTGCTAGATGTGCTTCAGCTGCTAATGTTTTGAAGGTATGGTCACGTAATTGGAATTGAACTGTTTCTTCGTAACCGTACTTCATAATGGTATTTTCTTTTGCTAACATAATGTCACGTGTTAGTGACTATACACCGTATTTGGATTGATTGCTGAATTTATTGAACACGTCTGACTTAATAACTATAGCACTGTAACTAATTTGAATGTTTCTGTTTAAGAAAACATCTATATTAATCTTACAAATATACAGTATCTGTCAATGTTACTTCTTTTGTGAATGTGTAATGACGTTTTGTATTTTTCGTTCCTTCTTCGGCAATTTTTATTAAGTGTGATCTAGTGGTCAGAGTTCCTGACTACAGATCCAGATGTCTCGGGTTGATTCCCGGCGCTACCAGATTTTCTGAGAAGTGTTGGGTCTCAAACGGGGTCCACTCAGCCTCGTGAGGAAAATTAAGGAGATATTTCAAGGTAATAGCGGCTCCGGTCTAGAAAACCGAGATTAACGGCCGTTGGAATCCGTTGCGCTGACCACGCGAATGATCAGCGTCACTCTGCCCGCAGAAGTTGGCACTAACTTCGCCGACAAGCGGCGACCGCTCGGTCGTTATAGTTCACTTGTGGACTACAGGCCACGGAGTCTGTGTTTTGTTTTTAAATTACTTTTCAAATGTTATTTTAATAGTTTTATTTGGTTACATTGTATTTGGTCGTACAAATGTGTGTGCTGGAGTACAGCTTTCATCAGTATTTGAAAATATGAGAGCTGTTCTTTTTAATAATCTGCGATACACTTTCTTATATGCAGGATTATATATAGAACTTCATATTCTATGAGGAATATGGGAGCCACGAAACCTTATATAATATTACTTGGCCGTCAGTAACATTTCGCTTACAAACTGCGCATACATAACCCAGCTCTCTTTTTATAGCATTTAGGCGCTTTCTGCAAGAAGTGCTGGATGTGTAGTCACGTGACTCACGTGGCAATAAGAAGCTTGTGTGGCTGTCAGCACGGACTGAATTTCAGATTTCTTCTGAAACAGATCTCACTCATCTGCAACGAAAATTATTCGGTACTATTAAAGTATTACTTTCTTTTCTACTGATCTATAATCCTTAGACAATTAATGTTCTGTACATTGGTCCAAACGTAATTACAGCCTTTTGTATCAATCGCCATCATATTTCTAATTTTCGGATTGAGCAGTTAATATCAACATGGGTTCAGATCTTATTGCTGGCGTACTACTGCCATGTAAGCTGATTTGAACCCACTCTTGATAATATAAAATTTTTCTTTATGGTAGGAACCCTCTCCAGTTTCCCGTCTAGAAAATAATTCATCTTTAGTTCGCAATAAGCCCTTGACGCTCTCGAAGGACTACGAACATGAGAGTGGACTAAATGGAGCATATATTGCCTACAAGTAGCGCTACACGAACCAGTCAATATTTTCAGCAGTCACAGAGACAGGAAATGAACGCAGGTGTTGCTTCGCTGTTATTCTGGGGACTCAAACGCTCCACTGGGTAGATACATGATTACCTTGTTATTGGCTTTCTGCAGAGTTGTTATCGCGTGTTGCAGTACATGGTTCCGTGACGCTTCGGAAGTTGTGGACTACTTTCTAGATTAATAATAACAGGTGTGAAATCTCAAACTGTCTTGCCCTATATCCGTTACAGAAGCAGATTACAGAAGTTTGTTGAAAGTTCAACTTATTCCACTGTGTTTAACCAAAATGCTGAATTTGAGAGAGTTGTTGCATTTACTGAAGGAATGGTGTGAGAGTTCCAAAATCTTAGAAAGTCAAGTTCGAAACATTAATTTGTTTAACATTTTGAAACCTTATTACAGCTCTGGTTTCAGATCAGCTCTCGAAAGTGGTCGCTTTTACGTCTATAGGAGATTAATTAAGGATGTTTTCGTATGGATGTATTTCATATAAAAAGATAAAATTGTCCTTTGTTTAATTAATTAAATAATTAACCACTATGCCATGAAGATTTATGGGGAAATGGAAGTATAGCTGTACCGTTCTTGGCCTTGGAGTTAGATGGAAATGAATGTTCAGCTTCACGCCCCAGTTGCTTTACCTCTTGTAATCTACCTCCGGTATCCATTCGACAAGAGAGTGCGTGAGTCCCAGAATCGGTCTAGATACTGTAAGAGAGAAATTTCTTACTTCTGCCAGCGAACCCCCGTGTTAGAGCCTATAGCCCAGCGCTACTGGAAATCCACAATTGGACTCAAACAAGCAAAGGGATTTACATCAGGGCCCTCTGCCAGAAGAACGAAGGACCTGTTGAAATTAAACAGAGACGAATTCAGATGGGCGGTAGGATTACTTACTGGACACTGCCACCTAAAATAACACATTTTCAAACTGGGACAGACAGATGACCCAACCTGTGGAAGGTGCCTACAAGAAGACAAATCAGCCATACATATCCTGTGTGACTGTGAGGGTATAGCATACTTAAACTTCCGTCACCTGTGTCAGTTCTTCATGGAACCAAGTGATTTCTATGACGCCCCCATAAATAAAGTCCTACATTTCATTCGAAGTGTACGATTAATAAAGGGTCACTCCAAAAAGGAAGCACAATAGATCACTGAAGGTCGCAGTGCGAGGGTAGGATTTTATGGCCAATCCCTTACACACATGAACATACATAGCCCATCGCTATACCGACTAAGTTATGAGGGCTCCTCTATATACTCAAACCAGGAGGCAAATTTTTTTAGTGTTTGGTCATAACTAAGTTCTATACCGCGACTTTACACGACCTTCAAATTATACTTTATTGACTACTGAATGACATAGATTGCTATCTGGTATTTGTGGCATGATCTTCCTACTAAGTTTCATAAACACCGATTCATTGTGAGCGGCATTTATACTAGATAAAGGCTAAATGAGTTCCCACAAATTCCATAGCTGGATTGAATAATCTAAAAGATAATATTCTGAAAAGATCTTTTATGAAAGTCGTTGTGAATTAGATTTGCAAGAATATTCCATGCAGTGTATAGACCTACTGAATTTAATCTGATGGATGGTAATCTCCATTCTCCAGATCCAGATCAGAAGCACTCACTTCTCTTTACAGACTGCAGTAACATGTATGGTTTAGATGTGACAGAGGCGGATGTTTCTGATTGGTTACCACATCAGTTGATTTCGCAATATTACGATAGAGAGTCAATAAATAGGTCACAAATGGATGTAAAACGTAAAACATGTGATATTCGAACCAGGAGAAAAGCATTTATTTCTCGACATACCCTCCGCCAATATCAATACATTTGTCCAGTCGCTTTAACCGTGCTTCAAAACCCACAGCATAGAAGTCTTTTGGCTGTTGTCTCAACCATTTCCGTTTCAACTTCTTCGTCTTCACTGAAATGTTTGCCACCAAGTTGTGAACTGCCTTACGCAGTTTACGTCTGCTGTCCAAAAACATAAAAATTAGAATATACAAATCTATAATTTTGCCTGTGGTTCTGTATGGGTGNAGGGTGTTTGAGAAGAACATTTGGACCGAAGACGGATGAAGTTGGAGAAAACTACATAACGAGGAGCTTCATAACTTGTACCCATCTCCAAGTACAATTAGAATGATCAAGTCAAGGAGGATGAGGTGTGCAGGGCATGTAGCACGAATGGGGGAGAAAAGGAATGTATATAGGATATTGGTGGGAAAGCAAGAAGGAAAGAGACCACAGGGAAGACCGAGGCGAAGGTGGGTGGACAATGTTAAAATGGATCTTAGAGAGATAGGACGGGATGGTATGGATTGGATTGATCAAGTCCAGAATAGGGACCAGTGAAATGCTCTTGTGAACACGGTAATGAACCTTCGGGTTCCATAAAATGCAGGGAAATTCTTGAGTAGCTGCAGATTTTCCTTCTCCTCAAGAAGGGCTCGGCTCCATAAGTAAGTAAGTAAATAAGAAAATACTCAAAGTATGTACATTGCTATAAAGGTAAAGGTATTCAGGGGCTTAGTTACGTAATGACCACGCAGTGAAGATATTCAGGTGTTGGAAAAAACTGTGGAAACACTGCAGATTTTTTTTAATTCGCTTAGTGGGGGGGTGGAGTAAACTGGGTCCACTCGACACGGCGTCGACTGATTTGCCTATTGTAGCCTGCCCCGGGTGATTATAATGATGGTGAATTTGGTGAAATGAAGATTGGCAGGGGAAACCGAAATACTCGGAGAAAACCCGCCCAAGCGCCACTCTGTACACCACAAATCCCACTTGACCAGACCCCCGGGATCGAACCCGGGCCGCCGCAGTGGGAAGCCAGCGACTAACCGCTTGAGCCAACAGTACAGATACTTTACATATTTCTTTATTAAATGGTGTTTGACGACGTTTACCTTCTATGTAGACGCAGTCCTTGGAATGTTCTCGTGCAGGTTTTGAACAGTCTCTCGCCGAATTTTATACCATACTTCATAAAGAGTATCTCCAAGTTACTTTAGAGATATTAGAGGAGGGAATTTGTTCCTCACTCTAGTCCCCAACTGACCAGACTGGTTCAGTGATTTTCAAATCTGGTAATTACGCTGACCAGTGAAGATGTTGAAGTACACTTTCATGCTTTTCAAACCATGATTGAACAGTTCCAGCTGTGTGAATGGGGACATTGCCATTTTGGAAAACTGCATCGTTGTTCGGAAATAACGTCTGGGTCATGGGATGCTCCTGATTACCCAATCTTTCCACGTACTCCCTTGCAGTAACTCGGACATGAAAGGTAATAATGGGAGCAACAGAATACTGCACCACGATATTGCTTCCCAAACCACCACAGAAATTCCCTCGTTTCTCGCTGTTGGAACAGAACAAGGCATTCCGAATTTGAGGCCTCCTCGGTTGTTCTCCAAACGTAAACTCTTCCTGGTGTAAGGAACAGCGTGAAGAACGAGTCAACTGTCCATAACACGCGCCTTTTCATTTGTCTGATGTCTAGCTTTTATGGTCGTGACACCATCGTTTACATATCTGAGCATTATTTCAGTAATCGGAGGTTTAGCAATTGCAGCCCTACCGCGAATGTTGGATTTTTAAGGTCATATCAGCCAGTTTTTGTGGAAACATGGGCTTGAAAACGAATATTCAGCTTTGGTGTCCTGTCACCTATGCTGAAGTAGGTCTTTGATTTTTCGAAATAATTCTTCTCAATATATGACATTCACTTTCTCACAGGGTTGATTTTCGCCCACTGTTCCACTCCGCTGATGTTGCCTTCCCATCATTCGAGCATGCCGACATAACCTCAGAAAATATGGCTCTCATCACACCTAATAATATGGCATTTCTTATTGAAGACGCTCCAAATAAACGCGCACTAATTATCTGTCCTCTTTCAAAATCTGAGAAGTCTCCAGTTTTTCGATTCTATCACACGGACTGTCATGAAACACCATAAATAATGCACTTACACGAGCACTACAGGGGATAAACATACGGAAGAACATTCGGTATTACCAATTAAAGTCTTTTAAATGTAGCCAACACAAAAAATCTGTTTCCATTACTGGCCACCCATGTATGTGGGATTGGAGGTATAGCTTCACAATTCTTAATATCGGCACTAGATGAAGGTGAGTGGTCAGATTCATGCACCCGCAACTTTATCCCATGGAAATAGCACCAGGTACCTATTTTGTAGTTAACTGGTTGTAGGTTAGTGCTGATCTGGACGTTATTGAGAAGAGAGAAATTCCTTGCCCTTACCGGGAATCAAACCCCGATTCCTCGGTCTTCCAGCCCTTATCCTTATCTCTATACCGACTAAGATATCACGGATCCCACCTGCATTGCTCTGCTGACTTCAGTAAGAACCAGGCTTTCTCAAACTTGGGCAAATCATTCGAATCATTTCGTTGTTATATTGCAATTACATAATGCGAAAGACTAAAGCACAGTGACAAAGTTCACGGAGAGGAAAATGTAACATTTTAGTGCCATTACTGACATGTTGAACCAGTAGAACCTTGAGACAAGATCGAACGAGGCCTGCTTTATTCTTGCTGCTAAGAGCAGGGGAAGTACGTTTATGTGGAATAACTTTCGGGCTCTCTTTTATTTCTCGCTGTTGGCAGCCATTTGTTAAATTAGGTGCTCAGTGTGCCACTGCACTTGTTTCTAGAAACAACTGGATGTAGCAGACTTATCCAAGTGCCTTGCGTGAGCGGAGAAAATGTTGGAAATGTTCACTGTTTCTATGGCGGACATGACGTCAGTCAAGAGGCTACCTCGTTCCTCGGTGCGCTCTAGGAATTTTGCTGCAGCAAATCATAAATCTGCGATACATTATATCTCCTTCCGTATGATATGAATTGTAACGTGTGACTGCCAGAAACTGCTCTACATTCTTCTAAAATGTAAAAAGAAAATGAGGTATAGTGCTTGAAAAATGATTAAGCCATTTTCATTCCTCAAATATTATATCTTGGACCTTGGATCGATTTTTTCGGCAGGGGCCATTAACACAATTCCCCAAATACGCGTCCATTATTCTACACTCTTCCAACTCGTGATACGCGGATCGCTAGCGGTCCGCGAACATTTTGTGGACCATCCGTGGAGGTTTCAATACAGTGTAGTTTTCCTGGACAACGTGTTTTCAAGCGATATAGCAAAATTTGCATCTTTTAAATCACAAAATGTGATTCTTATTTTGTTCATTATGATATTCTTCACAAAGATCCTTCATGTTTTCCAAATTTCTCTTTTGCAGACACTGAAAATAATTCTTCAAATAAAAACAGAAAATAATGGTTAACTTTGAGGTTACCGGGCTGAAAAACAAAATAAAGCACAATCGTTGATCGCAGTCAGAGTACGTATTAAACAAGGAAAGAAGTGGTAGTAAACTTTCTGAAAAAATAATGGAAGAGTTGTTAATTTTAATATGAAATTTACTGAACAAATTGATAAGAACCGAATATAATTTCTTTTAGTGTTATAAAATATATTAGTCACTATTACATAACAAATTACGAAGGCACTTCGAATTGTCGGGCAGAAAAATGTGAACAATAAATATTCCAAATTATGTATTGTAACACCATGAAGTAGGCATTGCACAAAATTCGGGGTCCTTGTTTACAATCACCGGACAGTGCATTTGGATTAAAGGTAATTCCTGACACTGGCTTGAAATCCTTCAACATTTTCCATATTTAGTTCTTGATCATAACATACAGTGTGTCTCATAATTCTGGAACCATAGGAGACCTCGGGCCTCAGTTATTTGAAAAAAAAAAACACCGAAATAATTATAAAGAGGGAATACTTATTGTAAATCGTGTGTTTCCCATCTCAAGCTTTGGAATTCTTTACATAGACCGAGACGTTACAGCGATGCACTCTTTACATATCAATATTAAATGGTAACGGCTTTGTTGCCAAGGCGACGTGATGATGAAAGGGTGGTCTGTTTCCAACGTAGGTGGGTAGTAGATATATGTACAACATGGAAGAGGAATATTGAAGAGACCGTTGTGGTTTAATACACTCTCACAGGAAGAAGGTTACAGTGTGGCCCACTATGCTAAAATGTTGCAAGTCTCCAAAATGCCACATGCATATAGAACAACACAAATATTGTTCCCTCAGTACACTAAGTGTTCAAACCGGAGACCCTCTTCTTACTCATACCAATGAACTGGAGGATGGCACAGGACTGTGAAAGGAGAAAAGATTTAACTGAACGAGGTAAAAGGTGAAGACAGGAAGAAATAATCACCCACAGATATTCAGAGGACTTCCCCACTATCGCTAATAATTATATTTACATTACTGTTGTTAATGTTTATGATACATTTCCAATGACAGGAATTTTTCAGGTGGTGTGTTGTGAAGCCAGCGGGTGTAAGAAGGCGAGTACATATACTGTAAACATGGCCCAGTCGTTAAAGAAGTTCCAGAAAAGTGAGACAAGCTTAATGCTTAATTACTTCCCTGCTGAAAAGGGAATTACAGAAATTACTGGAAAAATAAAGAAAACATCAAACTGATAGTATATAACACCCGGAACACAGAACTTATATTCGTAATTATTTGACCAAGAAGATCAGCGCAAATTGTAACGAAAAGATCTTATTCTGATCAAGCGTATTCATTTCATTATTCTTATAAGGTATGAGCCGGGATCGCATAGACAGTATAGCGACTGGCTGGTCGGAGTTCAAGTCTCAGTGGAGGTAAGAATTTTAATTTCTTCACGTCATCCATACCGGCTCTGGGTCCATCCAACCTCCTAGCCAATAGGTACCGGGGGCTCTTTCCCAGGGATAAAGTTACCGGGGCGTGAAGCTGAACACTCACCTCCAACTAGTGCCGAGGTCAAGAAAATATGTATCTACACATCCATTCCCCCATACGCCTTATTGGCGTAGTGTTTGATTAGTTAAGCACAGGGACAACTTTACTTTGCTCTTATAAGGAACTTAAATATTTCACAATAAAGAAACAAACTATCGAAACATATATTTATGAAAACGCATGCGGAAATAACTACAAATATTACAACATCCTACACAAAGTTCTGAATACATTATAATGTATTCGATGAAACATTAAGTAAAATATTGAAATGCAAAATAAGAATAGACACGAAATTAAAATTTCACAATGTTATAGTTAATGTTGTATCGCGGAAGCGAAAACTGCGTCCCAACAAAGAAGGACATTAGTAGAGCACAAGCACAGGAAATGAAGTTGTCAAGTAAAGTGAAAAGCTATACAAAACTGGACAGAATTCGCAGTACTGTAGAATTGAGAAATGTATTTCAATACTTCCTTACACAAAGAACAGACAAAAAATTGATGGATAAATAAATGAAATACGTTCTTGATGAATGAAGCTTACCCAATGAAGCGGAAAGGAGGACATCAATCAAAGATCCAGAAACTAATCACACATGAACGCTTTCATTCATATCTCACTGTATTTTGGTGAGTCTGTAAGAGACCAGTAATATGCTATGTCGCGTTCTTCAATATGAAAAGTGCAATAGATTACATACATGCAGTGTCTGTAATTATTCATTTAAGGTCTTGTTTCGTTTATTTACCAAAACTTTAAAGACCATTATTTGAAGTACATTATATATTTTTTTTATCGCTGGTGGGGTGGGACTAAGTCACTTGTACTGCGGGCACTTCTGGCTTATTGTATCAGCCCCAGATGATAGGTGAAGATGATTGTGGAGCAATTAGTGGAATGAAGATTGGCAGGGAAAACCGAAATATTCGAAGAAAACCTGCCCCAGCGCCACTTTGTCCACCACAAATCCCACTTGACCAGACCGGGGATCGAACCCGAGCCGCCGCGGTAGGTAGACAGCGACTAACCGCTTGAACTATGGCACGGTCAAAGTAAATTATATTAACCTTCATCAAACGTTTACTTTTTTTGCAGTTCCTGTAGTTTTTAGACGCAACTTAACACAAACGGATATAAATTACATACATTATTTGAAAAAAAAAAAATTGTAAACAGTGTTTAGAGTTTAGAGATTTAATGGATTGATTTTTTTTGGCGTAATCGAAATCATCAATTCAAAAAAAAAAGCGTGAGAATTTGTAATAAAGTCCTTTTTTTTTAACTCTGTATGTTCCCGAAATATTTGAAGTTGTAGTTCTGAAAACTATTTGATGTTCTTGACAAGTAATAATTTGTAAATATATGTGCACATGAATTGTATCGAGGTACCCTTTTTGATTTATCAGCCTCTGTTTACATAGACTCGATTTCACTGAAATTCTGCAATATTTTAAACCACAAACTTCCACATGAACAGATTCCAAACCTCTAGTAATGCGTGCACTGACAGTTATGTGAATCGAACTTCACATTTCAGATAGCCATTTCGAATGCAGTAGGTTGTGTTATTGATGATACCAATTCAACCAGTTCTCATCTGGCTCAGAGAATGTCATTAGTGAAGTTAAACAAAACTGGGAGGAATCACAATTGAATGGGACACCGCCTTCTGGTCTAGCTTCATAATGATAATTTTTTTTCATTGGCGCTACAACCCTCATTTGTGCCTAGGCCTACCTCCATGAAAACCTCCGTAATGATCATTTTAGGGAAGAAAGTAAACGGAGGGTGTCTCATATCAGGTCACTGAGGACGGTACGTGAACCAAAGAACCAGGAAGTAAGAGGAGGCAAATCTGTCATGTATTGTTAACAGGTTTATTAGATCGAGCATATCGGTGAATAGATGATCACAGTGGTCGTTCGCTTTTAGGCATGAACTGTCTCCTCTCGCTTGAACCCTGGGATCATAGGTTTGAATCCCATTAAAGGCAGGGTTGTATGCATTGTGTGTGTGTGTTTTTTTTTTGTTTGTGTTGTTCTGTGTTTAGGTAAAGCTCTTACGAAGGGCTGATCCCCCTTCCAAAGAGTCCTACCGACTGTGTGTAGGATCAAGAAACTAAAAAGGGACAAAGGCCCAACAAAATGCTGTAGAGTCATAATAATATTTCAATTCAACTCCTTATTATTTGTGTGCTGAACCAACAGCCGCAAGACAAATTACAGACTCAGCGCAGTGCAGATGGTGCAGATGGCGGTAGTTGCATACTGGACAAACACAACATTAAGTCAAAGAATAATTAAAGGTAAATACTGGAGAATAACAAATTAATGCATATAATTAAACCAACAGAATAATAATAATAATACCAACAATAATAATATCGGTAAGTAGGGGACAGGAGGGGTGCGTAATAATTATGAAATTATATAAAATGGAACCGGAGTTCTAACGGGAGACTTGAAAGGAAAAAATCAACTAAAAGGCTTTGATGTAGATGGGAGGAAAATATTAAAGTTGAAAATAAAAAATAGAAGAAGGGGATAGGACTGGACCATTTGGCTCGGAAAAGAGACCATTTTCGGACTTCTGTGAATAGAGCGATCAACTTCCTCGTGAAATGCAGTGGTGACTTTCTTGATGAGGTGAGCTACTATTAGTTTCTGACTAACGACTGTGCTCCAACGAGTTTGTTAGTCAGTTGTTCGTGCCATGATGGTGCACATATCGAAGATGCATGTCACATTCCTTTGTGAGAAGTAAATTTTTCCGACAATACCCGAAACTCAATGATGTAGCCCACATTTTACTTTCTAATTTAGTTTTTTTTTTTCATTCCTCCCTTTATAGCAAAATTATAACTATGTCTTTCCCATCGCGACGGCCCGGGTTCGAGGCCAGGTCAGGTCATGTGGGATTTATGTTGGACAAAGTGGCACAGGGGCAGGTTTTCTCCGAATACTTCGGTTTCCCCTGCAAATTATCATTCCACCGACTGCTCCACACTCATCATCTATCGCCTTGGGCTGGTATAGTAGGCCAGTTAGTAGCCGACGTACAAAGTGGACTCAGTCTCACTCCACCCCAATAAAAGAAAGAAAAAAGAGAACTATATATATATCTAACGTGCTAATTTAGCAGGTTACGTATTTTTGTTGTAAAATTATATTTGAAACAATAATTGTGTTTTCCGTGTAACAGGTCGCCTGACCTTAGTTAAATTTATCTGTTGAATCTGTAAACAAATTATGTAATATCGTTATTTGAACTTCTGTACACAAAGCGGCTCAAGCGAATATCAGTCACATAGACCAGAAATTCGATAAAATCATTCGGTTGTGCAGGGGAACCACAATTTCAGTTCACACCTATAAATTTTAGATAAAGTCAGAGTATCAGTTCCTAGTTTTAACATCCCCTTGGAACGAAGGAGAGAGAGAGCACTGACCCACCACATTCCACTCCTCCCTTCCTGCTCTGCGGTTATCTCCCACCGCACCCCTACATGGCGATACTCCGACTTCAGGGTATCAAATTTTGTAGTAACCGCCGAATAGATTTAAGATTAAATATTAAAGCGTGGTATATTGGCATCGTATAGGCTTTAACTGTTCGAATCGATCACCCACTTTGTTCCGGTGCACTACTGACTCAGTACGTCGCGTCCTGCCAAATAATCGTTACCGCATGCTTTTTCTCCAGTCTACCGCAAGTTCAGTTCTAAATGTTCCCTTTATCGACACTGTGAATTAGCTGATTCTTCGGCAGAAGTATCTGAAGATTAAAAATTATTAAAGATAAAGTCCACCCATGATCATAGTTCATTTAGTCCTAACCACCTTCCATCTTAAACATCTCCAAACTTTGTAATTTTTTAGGTTTTCACGGCGATGACAATGAAGAAAGTCGTCTTCTGGGTTTAGGCACCGTGTATTCTTCGTTTTGGCCGACGTTTCGGAGGAACGTAGCGCCTCCATCTTCAGAGCAGTTGAATGGCTGCGGAGAGCAGTATCTGTGGNCTCCAACTTTATTTATTAGAGTCCGTCACAACACAACAATACAGTGGTCAAGGCTAAAATTAGCTCAGCTATATGTTTCGGCTATTAAAGCTATCATCAGGCAAACACATGATTACCATATGCACACACTACTGAACTGCGATTACGATAGTGAAGCTGGATACTTGATAGTTACCGTATTTACGCATGTATAGGCCGCGTGCGTGTATAGGACGCAGCACAATTTTCAGACAAATTATAGAAAAAATAATTTTCTTGGAATATTATTTCGGGAGTAGAACATCCTCTATTACTAATTATGAATATATATTTATATTTTTAAATGAAGTGTGATTTCGAATATTTCGAATATAAGCCGCACCCCAGTTTTCCTCTTGAATTTTTGGCAAAAAATGTGCGGCCTATACATGCGTAAATACGGTATTACATTATAGAATACATTGCATAAAAATACTCGTACAGTTAACTATAGACTTATTATAAAACGAAAGTTATGGGGTAAAATAAGGTTAAAAACTCTTCATGTGATATTCTATATCATCAAGTCAGTTGCTGCAATTTGTTATATTCCCGCGGACATAATTATATGTTCTAGACTTGTATTTTTTTTCTCCTTGGCACTACAGCCCCAGTGGGCCTAGGCCTACCTCCATGAACTTCTCCGTTCGCTTCGGTTTTTCTAGATCTTACACATTCAGTAGGACTCCTTGGGCGAATGATCAGCTCGTCGCAAGGCCTCTACCTGTAGACAAACTCAGAAAAACACACACAAACATTCATGTCCTGATTGGGATTCGAACCCACGATCCCGGCTTCCGAGCGAGCGAAGATAGCGCATGCCTTAGACCGCTCGGCTACCGTCACCGGCTGTAGACTTGTATATATGTAATAAACTGCTTGGAGGCCCGTGGTATAGATGTAGCATTGTTTTGACATTAATTGTTTAGCCGTTGCCTCATCTCATGGTGTATTTTGTCCGTTCTGTGGGGAATATAGATTGCAGCTCTATATCTATGGGTACTACTTGATGGTCATTTGTTTCACGTTACTCCATATGATAATTAAGTCTAGTAGCCGACCGATTTCGTGGAATTCTTATTACGAATCAGTTCATAATCGTTTGCTTTCGCGTCTGCAGTCTAAACATGTAAAAATTAAAATACAGATATGCAAAACTTACGATCCTATATATTGTTTTGAACGAGCGTGAAACTTGGCCCTTTTACATATAGAGAGGAACATATACCTAATGCGCTTAAGAACAAACTACTGAGGGGAACGTTTGAACTTAAGATGCAAATTGTGAGAAGGGGCTGGAGATCGTTGCATAGTGAGGAGATCTGTAATTTTGAGTCTTTATCGGGTATCTGGATGATCATTTGTCGCGTGTTTATGGGCGTGACTAATAAACGGGGATTGGATTGGATTTATTGATCACTCCATTACAACCACTCGTAATCACAATAATTTACAATAACTCACAACAAATCTTCAGCCGAACTGTTCTTCCTGGACTGTCGATGTCTCTCTACATGCTCATTCTCTGTTCTGATTCTCTTCTCCACTAATTATATAGCCTCTAGAATGACCCATAAAAACACTTTCGTTGCCTAGTACTGGACGTTCTCTATTGTTGCGTATTTGTTGCTGGCTTGTTTACCCAGTCGTTCCCTAACAGTGGGTCTACATGTCACAATGTCAACGAGGTTGAGATGGGCAGCGATAGTGAACAGGGGAGACATAGTAAAATGCATGCAGTATCTCGGCAGGAAAATTTGAATGGTACACTTGGGTGATTTCACAGCGAAAGGATGATAGTATTAAACTGGATATTAAATATACAAGATTTTGGTATATGGATAAGGTTCAGGATATGGATAATTTTGGGCTTTTATAAAAACGGTATTAAAGATGAATGGTGCTTGATGAATGAGGAACTTCTTGACCAGTCTAACACTTGTCTTCTGAAAAAGAACTCTGTTCCGCTGTTTTTTTTAATTCGCTTAGTGGGGGGGGGGNTGTCTTCGCTCGATCGGAAGCCGGGATCGTGGGTTCGAATCCCACTTAGGGCTTGGATGTTTAGTGTGTGTGTGCGTTTTTCTGTGTTTGTGTACAGGTAGAGAGGCCTTGCGACGAGCTGATCACCCGCCCAAGGAATCCTACCGAATGTGTAAGATCTAGAAAAACCAAAGTGAACGGAGAAGTTCATGGAGGTAGGCCCAGGCCCACTGGGGATGTAGTGCCAAGGAAAAGAAAAAAGATAGGCATGGGAAACCGAAGTACTCGAAGAAAACCCACCCCAGCGCCACTTTGTCCACCACAAATCCCACTTGACCAGACCCGGGATCGAACCCGGGCCGCCGCGGTGGGAAGCCAGCGACTAACCGCTTGAGCTATGGCGCGACCTTCCGCTGTGTTAGTTGCCGGCCGTAGAACAAATCGAGTGTATCTAGAACTCACTTCCTTGAAGCGAACTTATGCATTAGGAAGGAAGGAGCGCCCTTCCCTTCCTCCCGGCTTCACCCTCACGAACTAATCCTGCTTCTTTGTTACGTGTCTTCTCAACAAGACTTTAGTTTGCACCTCGCGAGTCACGTTCAGATCTAGTGTGTACGCATAAGAGGAAGCTACTTAAGACCTGTTATATGGGGTTGGTTAGCAATTGCTGAAATCTGAAAAGAATAGGATACTTAATAAGGGAATAGCGGCCTCCGTAGTCTAGGGGTAACGTTCCCACCTCATGACTCAAGGTACGCGGGTTCACACCCGGTGGAAGTCGTCGAATTTTTAAGGGCGGAAAAATTCAGGGAAGAAGTCCTCCGGGAGGGACTTAAAGTCATGGGTCCCGTGTCGTAGCTTTACGGCACGTAAAAGAACCTCATGTCT